>NW_028300925.1:1307500-1552500 GCF_049000335.1 Polistes dominula | reverse complement strand
CTAAGATAATCGAAAGAGAAAGAGAGAAAGATAGAAATGGTAGGAAGAAGAAAACATGAGCACATTCCATCGATAATCGTGAACGCTATGCTACGTAATACAACAAAACGCAAAGTAACCTGACCGACGACTAGCTTGAAGGATCCCGATGAGAAAAGGCTCTCTTCTCTCAAAGAGAAAAAGAGAGAGAGAGAGAGAAAGAGATAGAGAGAAAGAGTAGAACTCTCATAAGCGATTTTGATTCGAGTACAGCATTTCGATGCAATGAGTTAGAGATACGTGCAGCCTTTTCCGATCACCGATTTCCTTTATCCATCCAACCGAGAAGAGAAAAGAAGATAAGAGAAAGGAAATGTCAAATGAGAATAGATCACGCAAATCTAACGCAACTTTGTATCTAACAAAATGGATAACTCAATTATCATTCGTGAGAATATCTAATGACATTAAGGGGTAATCAATTTTTTTTCTTTTTTTTTTTTTTTAATCGAAGAACACTGGATATAAGAATGGTTTTTTTTTTTTTTTTTTCTAAGATTGCAATAGTCGAGTATTAACGATGATTGGGTGGTCAATTATGCGTACTCGTGGAAATTGTGATAAAACATCGGTCAAAATTTTAAAACCCTGACGCAACTCTAAACCATCTGTTTTCTTTGTTTCTATTTTTTATTACAAAAACAATTCGAGAAGAAAAATTGTATAAAAAAAGAAAAGGATTTGTTTGTTTTTTTTTTTTTTTTTTTTTTTAAAGATTGCAATAGTCGAGTATAGAAAATGATGCGTGGAAATTATTGGACAAAAGTTAGAAACCCTGATGGAACCCTGAAGCAACTCTAACCCCTCCCTCTTCTTTCTTTTTTCTCCTTTTTTATTACAAAAACAATTCGAGAAGAAAAATGGTGTAAAAAAAAAAATATTACTCGCATAAATTTGACTCGGTTGTTCTCGGAAAAAAGAAATTCTCATAATTTCATATTAAAAAAAAAAAAAAAAAAAAAAGAAAAGAAAAGACCTTGAACAAAAATTCTTAACTTTTGATCGATAATATATGCGCGACACATACGTGATCGTACATGTTCATATAACCGTGTATAATATGTATATGTACGCGTGTATAATACGTGGGATGGTTAAAAGGGTTGGAAGAGAAAAGAGAGGGGACAGAAAAAAAGGAAAGAAAGAAAGAATGAAAGAAAGAAAAGAAAAAAGGGTTTCATAACTTATCGACGACGGTGGGGAGTTTGCTATGCACGCTTTCTTGAGATAACCTTTCGGGCCGACAATTATTGGTAATATCGATACCGCACAGCCGACGGGCCGACGAGGAACTTCACCTCTCCTCCATGGTTCGAACTCACGATCCGAGAGAGGCCCGAGTTCTCCTTGTAAATTACTCTCTTCTTCCCTCTGCTACCCTCCCGTACCTCCTCCTACCTCTTTTCCTTCCTTCCCTCCTACACTGGCCTCCTTCTTTCCTTCTTTTCTACCCTTTTTTTTTCTTTTTTTTCTTTTCATTCCTCTACCACTCTATCTCTCCCCTCTCTTGTTTTCTTTCGATAGAGGTACATACCTGGTACAGGGTGTATCATAAAATATGAGATCATGTACAAACACACAAACCAAGATTTATAAATACAAACACGTGCATTCAACACGCTTTTGATCTTTCAACAAAATTTTTATCATTTTTTTTTCTCTTTTTACAAATCCTTAGTAAAAATGTTTAAACAAAATGCACGAATTTAACTGCTAGCTTTTTAATTAAAAAGAAAAATATTTTTAATATTTATCAATTTTAACTCTTTGAACTCAAAGTTATATTTTTCATTTCACATATTACCCAAAACTTATAAAGCAATTTTAATAGAAAAAATAAAATCATATTCGTATTATTTTATAAATAAATGACATATGTGTAATTAAAAAATCATAATAAAAACGTTCGTACAATTTTTATCGAAATAAAAAGCACCAATTAAACTGCTAGCTTTAATAGGTTTTGAATTAAAAAGACAAATATTTCATATTTATCAATTTTAACCCTTTGAACTCGAAGTTATATTTTTCACTTCACATATTACCAACAACATACAAAACACACATTTAATTTTTACATTAATAAATAAATGACATATGTATGTGTAATTAAAGGAAAAAGTCATAGTGTGTTGATATATGTTGTAAACTGAATGAAATGTATTTCATATTTAATATTTATTTTTTAATATTTCCATAGAGCAAAGCCCTCGAATGCAAAGGGTTAAATGATAGGTTAAATAAATAACCAAAAAAGAAGAAAAAGAAAAAAAAAGAAATATTGAAAGTAGGTATGTTGTAATTAATTCCTTTTGAGTAGCGTGAGTTTAACGTGTGTTGTGAGACAACCTGTATGTGGAGATTGAAAGATTATTAGGAAAATGGAATGGTCCGAATTTCGTTTGTAACTCGTTCGAGAGGTTGTTGTATTCGATGACGTCGATGATGACGGAGTTCTCCTCACGAAGATGGATGAGCTAGCAGCTCTCGTGTATCCTCTTCACGATCGGTCGTGCATCGGACAGCGGACTGCCCAAGGGAAGCAGCATCGTCTTCTTTCACGATTAGCTTCTTCTTTTTACTACACGTTACCCACTCCTTCCACCCTTCCCTCTCCTCCAATCCCACCTACCTTCCTTCTACTTTACCTCTCTCCTGTTACCTCTTACATTAGTTTTCTTTTTTGGTATACGTCCCACCATGTCTTCTTCTTCTTCTTCTTTTTTTTTTCCCCCAAGTCTTTTACGTTCTCGAATTGATTTCCAAACTATGCTGATTTCTCGATCGATCTAACTGATGAAACATGTTGGCTCGTTTGAAGGAAACCCCACCCATATCCCCCTTGCTAATTTACTTATCTTCAACTACGAAACTCCTATATTGCCATCACCACCCCCCAATTGACGACTATATCAAGAACCTGAAATGAGGGGTTGGGCTGAGGTAGAATGGGGTGAATGGTCCCTCATCGTTCTACTATCTTAACGTCGTCCCAACCCCAATCGTCCAACAGTCCCAGCAGCATGGCTAATTCCATGAACAGCGAACTACACCAAGCCAAGAGAGATTTACGACGGATCGAAACCTCCTCTAATAATTTGATTTATCTCAGGGTAGTGTATTACGGATGGTTATTACGTGCTTGGGTAATTCCGGAAGAGCCGATGGACCGACCCAAGTAGAGATGACCGATAATCTTGACGAATATCTTCCAATATTATTATTTCAATGTTATTCTATTCATTTTTAATCCTTTAACTTACTTACTTAGACTACTTCATTCATACTTTCCTTATCCTTGATCTAGGAAAATGTTCAGTTAACTTTGTAACACGAAGAAAATGTATTTTATTGCATAAAGATAAAAATAATCATTTGTATTACCCCTAATAATATTTGTGACGTTTTTTAAAGACCAATTTTATGACAACACGTGAATGATATTTATTTATATATGTAGGCAATTGTATTGTAATAAATTATATATCAAATACGTATATATATATATATATATATATATATATATAATTTTTTTTATATTATATATAATATATTATATATTTTTTATATATTATCTTCTATTATTTAATTATATTTCTAGTATTTAATATAAATTTAATTATGGTAAAATAAATTACAATATATAAAAAATATAAAAAAAATTAAAATTTAATATAAATTTAATTATAATAAATTTAATTATAATAAATTTAATTATAATATAAAATAAAATGATTAGATAAAAAATATTTAGGAAACCTTAACATAGAAACACACAATAATTATTTACGATAAAATTATAATTATAATCGTCATATTATATATAATATTATTATAATAAATTATAATATATACATTAAACTTATATAAAGAACAAAAATGTGTATGAAACGTGTGTTTATAAATCGTCACTATAAGTTTTCGAAATTACACGAAATTAAAGGTGCACATTTGTAACGATTTAACGCAGTTAAAAAGTACGATTGTCATTTTACATGAATAATAGTGATAATATAGAATAATTTTGTGTAAAATTTATAACAGCATATTCTAACTTTCTTCAATGATTTACTGTAATGATTTACTGTAATGATTTACGAACGGATAAATCGAACAAATTTTATCACGATTCTTCTCTCTCTTACTCTTTTTCTTTCTTTCTTTCTTTCTTTCTATTCGAAACATTTCAATAATTGATTTCATACTTTTGTATTACTTTTCAACCAACTATAGTTGAAAATGAAAATTCATAATAATTCGATCGACATTCAGAAAACAATATTTGCATCTTCGATATAAATCGTAAAAAGCGATCGGTTGACGATCCTACGAACATATTAAAGTAATAGTATCGTAATAGGTTTGTGTCTCTCAATTATTTCCAATTCCATAGATTCGATTTAACTAAAGAACAAGAAAAAGAAGAAAAAGAAAAAGAAGAAAGTAAACTCTTGAAAGGTATAAAGCAAAGCAAGGCACATAGAATAAAGGTGCGCCTACGATTCCGAGATAGAAGATCAACACTAATAGAAAATAAATCTTGCAAATAATCTGTTAGTATCCTTCACGTGAATTGTTCTCCTTCATCCTGTTCGTGTCTCGCAAATCAAAATAAATCGATCTATCCATCTCAAGAGAGGAAATCAAAAAGAAATAAACTAAAGAACGAGAAGAGAGCTCGCATTTGTTTACAACAGTCGTACGAAACTAATTCATTTCTTTCTTCCCATTCACCTTCCCTCCCCCTTCCCCCTCCCCCCAACCGGTCAACTCCCCCTTTAAACCCCATGACGATATAATTACGATTTACAGTGACAGACAATACCATTTTAATGTCTCTCTTTCTAACCAATCTGAACATTCGTGAGAGAAATGTAAACAACTATGACGACGACAACAACAACAAAATAAATTCAAGAAAAATTGATCTAAGATAATAAAATAAAATACAACATTGTTAACACGAAAGTATGCGTTTTTCATATGAAAAAAATAAACGATAATGCACGGTATCGATATATCTCGATGTTGATAAATGATATTCATGGTTGGTGAGTTTGTAATTTTCCTGATAATACACCACAACCAAATACGTGCTACGAATATTTTACAAATCTAACAATAAATATATAATATATACATATATACACACACACACACACGTTTATATGTGTATAATAAAATTCACGCGTGTTTGTGTATGTGTGTATGTATTTGTGTTAGAGAACAATGAATCCTGATTGATCGATCAGCAATATGTCGCACAACGAAAATTAATTAATATGCGATATGCGAAGTGAACGATACAAACAATGTATCAAGACTGACGTTTGATTTGAACGATTTTAACGTTTGGTTAGAACGAAATCTATTTGTTTATGTTTTACACCTCATGAGAATATTATTTAGGATGAAAATAACAGTACATGTGCGCGAGTTTAGAATCTTGAAAGTCACACCGTTTCAATGTGTGTTTATTTACTGTATTCGTATTTGTACCATTTCCAAAAGAAAAACAAAAAAATAGTAACACAAATGTTATATTATTTTCTTATCCATTTCTATTCTAAATTACTTATTTATATTCTTGTAATTTGTTAAATAATCTTTTTACGATAATAAATAAATTTTAGTTAACATTAATTGTAATATTAAATTAATAATATATTAAATTTTATAATATATTAAAATAATATATATATAAAATTTTACACATTAAGTATATATAATATTAAATATATATAATATTAAAATAATTTTAAAATAAATTAAATAAAAATAATATTATATAATATAAAATTAAAATATAAAATTAAATTAAATTAAAATAATATTATATAATATTATAATATATTATATAATATAATATTAATTAAATAATATTATAATTATATTTATTAATATTATATTAAAATTTTATTTACAAATTTCAATTCATTGTCTTTTTCAACAAAAAAAAATTACATTACATTTCCGATAAGTGATGCATAACGTTGCATTCTGTTTTAACATGTCTACGATATACAATCATTTTCCAATTTGCACAATTATATGCTCGAACAAACAAAAATATTTTTTCAATGAATTAATCTTTCTACTTTGAACAAATCAAAAACAAAGTACCGTTAGATGTATATATTATTCTGTAAAAAAAAAAAAACCATAAAATAAAATGAAAGTAAAAATAATGCAACAGTAATCAATCCCCCATCCCCCAAAACTTCACAAGAACAAACAGTAATAGAAACATAGAAAAGAAGATAGAATTTAACATTTAAAAAGAAAAATTCTTAGAGAGAGAGAGAGAGAGAGAGGGGGGTTATCTTTACGGTTAACCGTCGAACCGGAAAATTATTATCATAATGACCGATAGATTCATCCATCCTTTGGTCGAACGGCAATAAGGAAATGCGGATCGGAATGTCTCGATTGAACCCACTCTCCTCTCTTTGCTTTCATCTTTTACTATTCCTTTTCTTCCTCTAACCCTCTCTCTCTCTCTCTCTCTCTCTTCGATCGTCCTTCTTTTACTCCCCTATTCGTCGTCCATTACTATTCGAGATAAATAGAAGAAGAAAAGTACATCTGTCGGAACGGTGCATCATACCCATTTGTCCGTTTCTACGTCGATATCGAGAAGTGCATGCATCCGAGATTGAAACGAACCTAACTTCTCCTCCACCTCCACCTCCTCCTCCTCCTCCTCCTCAACTCTAAACATTTTTTTCCAATAGTAGGTAGTAGGCATGGTTGTTACACGTTGGTATCATCCTAACGGTCTAGACACTCTGATTCCCGCAAAAAAAAAAGAGATGAAAAAGAACAAGAAAAATGGATTGAAGTTAATACGAATACTCGCTACTAGAAACACACATATACAAACACACACACACATACACACAGAGACATGTGTGAATAGATATCGAGTAAATCTCGATCGATTTTGTAAGTACATCGAGAAATATTCGGGAAATAACACACACACACATAACATATATGTAAGCAATTCGAATGATGTTGTTTGTACCTTTCTATGACGTGTATATGTGCATGCATGCATGCATGCCATGCATGAGTGAGTTCATACGTGTGTATATTTTACTATGCTTATAGAATACTCTACTACCTACGTCTTCTACGTCGAAATCTCAGCATGTAGAATATAATACCTCTATGAGAAAGAAAATAATTTTTTTTTTTTTTTTTTTAAAGGGGTTTATACGTATAAAGAATTATACATCTGTGTAAAGACGCGTGGTGCATTCTGACAATGAGACACACAACTGGCCATTGTTCGCAAAGCCAACAGCAACAGCACCTTGAAAAGTATGACCTCCAAAGCAATTCTCTGTTTCTTTCTGTCTATCTCTTTTTATAGTTTGTATTGTATCTTTATACGTATACATATGTGATACCATGTCCAATGGTAACAGATCAGATTATGTTTACTTTATCCCATCTTCCGTATTCAAATTTTTCGATCGAATTTAAATATCTTTAAAAAAGATATTCCAAACGATGATAGTAGTATACTAGTATTTTAAATTTTAAAATAGTATTTTCAATATATATAAAGTAGTAATTTTTTGAAATATATAATTATATAATACTCATATTTTAATGAATTTACTTTTTAAATATATATTTATGTTTTTATATATTTTATATATTTTTTATATTTTACATATTTTAATTATATATTTATTATATGTTATATAATTTATATTTTTATATATTTTATATATTTTTTATATTTTAAATATTTTTTTTAATATAATAAAATAAATATATAAATTCAATAAAAATTTAATATTAAATAAATGAAATTTAATTTAATTTAATATTAGTAATATTTAATATTAAATTTAAATTAAATATTAAATAAATATATATATATATATATATATATATAAAACCCAATTCTGATTTTGTAGCAGAGATTTACAATGAAAGTTAAATAACAATATAATTCACAAAATGATCGATATGGAAATCGTTAAAGAAGGTGGTTAATTTTGTAAGTAAAGGCGGGAGGAGAAAAGATAAAATAAAAAAATAAAATAAAACAAAAAGTAAAACGAAAAAGAAATGAAACGTATTCTCTCTCGCACATCTTTATCTCTATCCAAGCGTACCATTCTCAGGTCTCACGTGAGACGTAGACGGAGACGTTTATTCCTCCGGCGACTCTTTCACGTTCAAATTATTCCCCGTCGTCACGAGTAAACGAACGAATAATAATCTAACGCTCGCATGCGGTGTCTCCGTTGAGGTCTCTGAGCTCGAAAAGAGGAATACGAAAGACGACGACCAAGAGACGACAACGACAACTACTACTACGACGACGAAGAAGAAGAAGAAGAAGAAGACGACGTACAGGCAACTTGAAAAGGCAGGCACCGATTATCCTGCACGCAATGGACCTCTCCTCTAACTCCTCCTCCTCCTCCTCCTTTTCTCTTTCTCTCTCTCTCATACTCGCAGATATTTTCTCTACACCGCAAAACGCTAGCCAGGTAGTTGCGGATTCTACGAATCAAAATTTCACGAAGATGTTGTTGCTGATGGCTGGCTGGCTGACTGGCTGGCTGGCTGCTTGGTTGGTTGCTTGCTTGCTTCTACCTTTGCTTCTACCTTTGCTTCTACTTTTGCTGCTGTTGTGTTGTGTTACCACTGTTTCTTCTTCTTCTTCTTCTTCTTCTTCTTCTTCTTCTTCTTCTTCTTCTTGAGTAATTGGTCGGTTCGTGTATGAGGAACGATAATCATCGAATAACGTAAGGATAATACATGGACCCAGACCCAGCTAAGGATATCATTCAATTTTTTTCACTTCGAATCTTCGAAAGTAAAAAGAAAAAAAAAAAACAAAAAAAAAAAAAAACAAACAAACAAACATAAAGTAAAAGAAAAAGAATAGTTTCATTTCATCCCTCTGACGGTAAGTAATTACCAAATTATCGGCATGTAATCATCGTCGAAAAAATACCTTGGATTATTAAGATAATAGTTGGAGATCAAATTTCATTCGTATTAATATCGGTCCAACTGAAATTTTCATTCATTCATTCGTTCATTCCTATCATTTTCATTTATTTATTTATTATTATTAATTTTTTTTTCTTTTTTGTTATTTTTTCATACAAATTTTATAAGAATTCAATTTTCTTACGAATTAAATGTCATTCAATCAAAGACTTACAATAATCCTACTCATTCATTCATTCATTTATTTAATTATTTATTATTGATATATATATATATATTTTAGGATTACAGAAGACTACTAAAGCAAAGACTGTGGTGTTCATTTAACATCCACTCAAACACGCTCTAATTTCTTTTATCTTGTGATTTCCAACAGACGGACATTTAAGTACGAAGTCATTCGAATTAAAACGTAATGAATGAGTAAGTAGCTCTCTTTCTCTTTCTCTCCCTCTCCCCCTCTCTCTCTCTCTCTCTCTCTCTCTCTCTCTTGAAAGTACCTTCGGACTGTTCTTCAAACTTTAGCCGAGTTTCGTGACTCGAAGCTTGCGACGCGATTCAGTTTGTTGTTTAATTGCAAACGAAATGCATCTACCATGCAGCTTAGGATGGAAAAGTGGAGCGGCAAAACGCGAATCGAAATTTACTTCGACTATCTTTTCAAGTACTACGAGCATTTCTAAAGAAACTTTTCAAAACAAATCTTTAAAAAAAAAAAAAATGAAAAGAAAATACAAAAATAAAATCAAACGAAGAAACAGAACACAGAAAGAAAAAAATCAAATAATGAATGGAAATACTTTTATAACTGTAATTAAAAAAATAATAATAAAATAATAATAATAATAATTAAATAAGATAAGAAAAATATATTTAAAAAAAAAAAAAACAAAAAAATTATGAGAACGATGAATGGCGGTTAATCTGGGCGTGAAAACGAGTATTACCGAGAGCATGATAGCGCGAAAAATTGAGTGGAAAAGCTTACTCTATCCTGCGAGATAGTTGCTTGAAATATACGTGTATATATATATATATATATATATATATATATACTTTTACATGAGGATGAGGTGGACGTGATATCTTTCTCACTCTCTCTCTCTCTCTCATTCTATCCTGCGCGCGTGAGCGTATACACACATACATCGTTACCCGTACCCATCCTGAAGCTTCTTCGTTTATCGTAGATCTCCCAAGTGCCGCTATTTTTCTCCCCTCGCATATTTGTTCACTCTTGTGAATGTACTTGTCACATAAGAACGCGTACGCATTACACACATACATATATATAGATATATTTAAAAATATATGTTTGTATGTCCTGTACTTTGAACGCATACTGTATTGTATTATTACATATATACAGTATTAAGGGATGTATATATAACTGTGTAATGTAAATTTTGTACATCATATGTGTGTGTGTGTGTGCGTGTAAAAAAAAAAGAAATTGTAAAATGAAAAAGAGAGAAAAATCACGAACACATGCGAATACATAATGTGTAAACTGTACTGTAATATTACATATATATATATACAATGATGGGGGTATATAACTGTGCAATATAAATCTCGTAGATCATATATGTATGTATGTGTGTGAGTATAAAAAATAAAAAATGAAGAATGAAAGAGAGAAAAAGAAGTGATGATCGTTGAAGCCACAACTCTCGTAATACTCTACGACTAAAACTACGTATCCTCGAAGGAACATATATTCAAAGAAAAAGAGTAAGAGAGAAAGAGAGAGAGAAATAGAAATGGGAATAGACAAATACACGCAAATATCGTCGTCATCGTCGTTGTCGTCGTAGTCCTCCCACTTAATCCGTAAGTTCTCGTTCACATATACGCATCGTAGGAAATGCTTATGAATTATCTATTATGTAGTATGTCGTGTCTAAGGGCGGCCCCGCGTGTGTACTTTTCTGCCTAGCACACACACACACACACACACACACACAAACACACACAGAACGAGAAAGAGAAAGAGAGAATGAATAGACTCAAGGACTCGCATTTGAAATCCTTTCACGGCCCTTTCAACACGACCGCGCGCAAAAGTACACCAATGCAAAAGTATAGTCCTTTTATATACGTATATATAAATGTATATATGTATATGTATGAGAGTGGAATGCATGGGTACGGTTCACAAAATTCTAGGGATCCTGGTCAAAGAGTGGATTACGAAAATACCCAGGACTCGTCTAGCTAGCTCCTGGCTACTACTGGTGGTTACTACTACTACTACTACTACTATTATTACTACTATTATTACTACTAGAATTGCTGTTGGTGGTACCTTCTGTTACTTTGATGAGCATTGAAGTTGAATAAATTTTATGTAAATGCTTTTCGTACATCTAATGATAATGGCGAATTATGTTTGACTTTTGGATCAAATCAACATTAATGTGAGCTTTAGTTATGGACCCACATATATATATATATACTATTTCCAAGAAATATACTATATTTCATGAGAATTTATTATAATGCAAAGATATACGGTCAATTTACATCATTTTTCGTATAACATTCATTTAAATGCACATATATTATTATCATATTATTAATCTAAATTTATGATCAAGTAAATGAATGATACTTCCTTAATCTCTTTCTATCTATCCTACCTATTTCTTCCTATCTCTATCTTTCTTTCTCTCTAATTCTAGAATGAAATATATTTTTTTCGAAATCGATTTAAAAAAAAAAAATCCAAGAAATTTCATAGAAACCTTCGAGAGATTGCGAGTACAGGGACGAGTATCGGAAAAAGTTTAAAGGAAAACGATGCCACCAGTCGGACCATGAGATCCTCGTTCTAAATTCAAATGAACATGGAGAAAGATAGTAAATTTGTGTGTAAGAGAGATAGAGAGAATGAGGAGGAGGAGGAGGAGGAGGAGTATAGTAGGTTTCACCCAAAACTCGTTTCCATGGAATTTAATGGGCCACTGTGTCGACCGATAGTCAAGCGCTTTCCTAAACCCAGATAGACCACTAGAGAGATACTGTTTCGTCGTTCGATCTAATCCGCACTTTCGTTCAACAATAATGGCCTCCCACTTCAGCCCAAAAGGGAAAAGAGAGAACGTAAAGGGACCCTTTGGTGTTTACGATGTTTCTAACGTAAACCGTGTCAATCGTATTTTGATGGATCGATACAGTATAGACAATTAATTATCGAGCTACCGAGATAGTGAAATTCCGTTTGGAAGTAAAATTAAACGCATTTGCTTCTGTGGTCTCTAATCTCTTCTCACATATGTATATATATACAGTTGCTTACTTCGTCCATGAGATAAATAACTTCTAAAGATATAGTATACGTAATTTTGTATATATGTGTGTATGTATATGTATATGCGTGTCGCCTAGCTTCTAGCAAGCGAAAAATCGTATGGCAATACCTCCGGGCGCTAAAATGTCAGATCAACGAGATACCACGAGACTTGACTTTAGCATGGTATTTTATCGAACTTTATTGACACAGGAAAAGCACGCAAGCGAGTTAGAACAAGTGAGATAGATATGTACACATACATAAATATACACACAGAAAAAGAGACTGAAAGAGAGAAAGAGAGAGAGAAGGAAAATGAGAATGAGTAAGGTTAAAACATACACACATACCTATATAGAAATAGAATATATCTACATGTACGAGTTCTAAAGGAGTGAACACACTAAAGAAGAGAAACATATATACCATGTAGATAGATAGTATGTGTAACACGAATAAGCAAGAGTAGTTGGGTTCGTTTTCGAGGATAAACGAAGCGAAGGATAGAGAACTGAGCGAGAAACCGGGCATGCATCCGCCAACGACATCCGTCCTAAGCGCGAGTTGGAAACGAAGTTACCTTAGACCCCCGACTAACGTCGACTGCAAAAGACAATCCTCTCCTATTCCTCCTCCTTCTCCTCTTCCTGCTCTTCTTCTTCTTCCATCTCATCCTCATCCTCACATCCTCACATCCTCATCCGCGTACAACCACCTTCCTTTACTTCAGCGACCTTAAAGTCTCGTCCTAATGCCCCGAGCTACGATGTCTCGAGGTACTCTCTCCAAGAGAGCGAATACATTAAGTAAACGTACTCAAAGTTACCACGGTAAGAGAGACAGAAACTAAGAGAGAAAGAGAGAGAGAGATGTTCTATACGCATGTATATACATTTCTATATATACATTTATATAGTTAAGTACACAGATAGGTAGACGAAAAACATACAAACTAATGTAAGAGTATTACAATGTGTTGAGAATAAACGTGTAACGTGTGGGTCATATGGCATATGTCTCTCTTCTTATATGTATATAAATGCATACAACGTACATATATACATATATAATACAAGTAAGTAAGAACCGATTCCATAGTACAGGTAATCCACAAGGGAACTGGAAATTATATGGTAATGAAGTGCTTCTGAGCATCCTCCTTTTAGCCGACGGGGCCCCCAGGTTGTGCAAAGACAATAAGATTTTACTCGTGGAATTTAATAGACCCAATGCCGAAGCTTCTACTATTCCTACTCCCCCATCTCCCACCCTTTCTCTCTCTCTCTCTCATCGTTCCTGACGTTGTCGTCGTCGTTGCAGTTGTTGTTGCTGTCGTTGTTATTGTTGTTGTTGTTGTTTCTACCATTCCCTACTTCTACTCATGACTATTGCTTTTTGTTGTTGCTGTTGTTGTTGCTGTTATTGCTGCTTTTACGAACTCCAAGTAGGAAAAGGACTCCTCAACGAATGCAACGAACCGAATGCTTTTGCTGGTGTACTTGCTTGTGGTATTTGATATCGATATAATCGAGAAACCTTTTAGGTTTACCACGAACAAATCCTTTCTTGTATAAATGTGTGTGTGTGTATGTGTGTGTGTCTAAAATATATGACTTTTCCACCTACACGGTAAGAACTTTTCGAATCGAACGCACATCGCAGATTCCTCTCGCGAAGGGAAAAGAAGCATTTCTTTTTTTTTTCTTTTTTTTTTTTCTTGTTCCTCTGATTTGCCGAGATTTCTGGTATTTCTAGAAGAATTCGTCGAAGTTAGAGTAACAGAAGGAGAGAAGAAGAAAAAAAAAAAGAAAAGAAGGGGAAGAGAAAGAGAGAGGTATAGAGAAGTAGGTAGAAACGAGAACGTGGAAAAAGAAAATTTTTGCGATTCTACCAATGTGAACGAATCAAGAAAGAGGAGTAGGAGGAGGAGGAAGAGGGGAACAGGGTGGTGTAGAAGGTTTTGCCTTTTAACTCTTTTCCAGAAAGAGGATAGAGAGGTGGTCGTAAGATTCGATCGTAAGATTTCGATGGCCAAGCACGTTTCGGACGTAAGGATACCGAAAAACTGGCCTTTAGGATCCTCTTTCCTTTCCTCCTTTTCCCCCGTTTTCTCTTCGTCAATCCTTTTCGTCTCCTTTTCGTTCGTCTTCTCCTTCGTTCTCTTTTACTTACCATGTACCACTTGACTTCGTTCCGTCTGTCTGTCTGTCTGACTGTCTGACTGTCTGTCTTAACGTTGAGAGACTTTTCTTTTTCCCCCTCAGACTATCTCGCCAACGGATCGTTCTACCGACGTAAACGGAATTTTATATTTAAGGTGAACACACCGTTCCTTTCTCTCTCTCTCTCTCTCTCTCTCTCTCACTCTCACACACATTCTCTCTGTCTCTTTCTACTGTGACGTTCCCGAGAGGTTCGTCTCTCCTCTCCTCTTTTTTTTTTTATTTTTATTCTTATTCTTCGACGACGATATTACTTTCGAGAAAGCTCCTCTTCTTCTTCTTTTTTTCGCATCTTGAACTCCCCCACCCGACCACCCACCCCTATTCACTCTCTTTTCTTTCTCTCTCTCTCTCTCTCTCTCTCTCTCTCTCTCTCCCTTTTTCTGTTTTCCGGATTCTCGAAGGAAAGTAAAATCGCGTTTGATTCACGTGGATACTCCTGTTCCTTTTCTACTTCTACTTTTTGTCTCTTCTTTCTCATTTTCTATCCACAACCATTCGTATTTTCATTCTCATTATCTTGTGATGGATCGACAAGTTTAAAACCATTAAGAAATTTCTATTCCTGACTACAAATGATATTACTAATGAACGAATGAATAAGTAATTCTAAGTTTACCAGTTGTACGATGAATAGAAAATTACCATTGTTTAAAGTATTCTTTACTTTTCTATTATATCTATGTATGTATCTGTTATCTCTGTTTAATTTGTTTTCTGTTACTAATACTTTTCTTTTTTTTTTTTTTTTTTTTTTTTTATTAGCATAAAACAAAATAAACGATGATAGGTAGAAAAGTTTGTCGTATGATCATTTATTTCTACGTGTAATCCTTTTAAATTGTTACAACCATAATACAAATTTATTGTAAAATTAAATTACAAATATATATATGTAACTGAAAGTAGAAAGAAACTTTAAAGAAAAATTATTAAACGTAGCATCCAATTAATTTGTATTCTCGTATAAATTTTAAATTGTACAATGATTGAATCAATAAAAATGTAATACAAGATTTTTCATATATTTCATTTCATTTTAAACTATAAAACTGTAACCAGAAAACAAACGAAAAATAAGCGACAAACTGAAGTACAAAAATTACAAATAAATTTGACAATTTAAATAAAACCTTTCAATATTAAATTAATTCTATAAACTGTGTCAACTTACAAAAAGAAAAAAACAAAAAGAAATCACATTACAAAATAAATTAAAACGATACTTCATAATTGAAACGTTGAATTATTTTATTCCATTAAATTAAATTAAATTAAATTTAAAAAAAAAAATACTTCAGATAGTGAAGAAGAGAAAAGGGTTTATTAAGATTCATAAAGACTAAACAGATAGTAAACACGATTAATTATTACCAAAAGAGAGAGAGAGAGAGAGAGAGAGTAAGAGAGTGAGAGAGTAGTAGTAGTCGCGTAAACAACGAGCATCTTAACCTTTGACGCTTCAATTTCAAGACATTTTAGACATAAACACATAGAACGTGACAGAACGAGAAACAGAGATAATGAAAGAGAGATAGAAATAGAAATGGATAGATAGATGGATGAAGATAGAGAAGGATTTATCAGAGTTTCCGGTAGTAACACCGACAAGCGACGATGTTCTAGCGGTTTCTAGAAGCATTAAGCACCGACACGGAAAACCGTCTGGTAAGATGCACGCGGTTGCAAGATGATCGCACGTACGATCATGGCGTGGCGTGCCGTTTGATCCTTCGAGCGAAAGATTCCAACCACTTTGTCGTCATAGTATTAGTAGTAGTAATGTTCATAGTAGTAGTAGTAGTAGTAGTAGTAGTATAGTCGTCATTTTCGTCGACCTTCTCATCCTCATCCTCATCCTCATCTTCATCCCCCATCCCTCATACTCATCTCCATCTTCCACCTTCTCTTTCTCCATTCTCCATCTCGTCGTCTTCGTCGTTGTCGTCGTCGTCGTCGTTGATAAATGTTTTAAGTATAAATGCGCGTATAAATTCTCCGAGAGTCATTCTAGTCGTTAGACACGCACCCCATCTCCCTCTCTCACTCTCTTTCTCTCTTTCTCTCTCTCTCTTTCTTCTTTCGACAAATTTACACGTTTATTATACTTCGGGGTTGCTTGAATATTTACCACGATTACTACGATAAATTATTTTGATAATAGTTTCGAGAAATAATAATGATAATGATGATAATAATTAATGATATAATATATGATATATATTAATTATATTTTAATGACATAATGATGATAATAATATTGAAATAATATAACAAATAAGATTAATAATAATAAAAGGAGAGATATGAGATTATGAGAAAAATGTTTTAACACGTTCAACGTCACACGAATTTTAAAGGAAATTCCTGTCAGGCCACAGGTGTTACTTTTATTGATAAAATAGTTGTACGTGTCAGTCACATGTGACGGACGCGGCCTAAACGGAAAGTCTAATGTCAGTCATAAATGACTGACGTGGCGCTCAACGTGTTAATGTGATTAGATAATTGGTAGTTGATAGAAAATTGATTAGAAATTTGTTTGATAATAGTTAAAAGAATAATATAATGATAATGATGATAATAATTAACCTTAGATATTCGTTTGGTAAAAATTACTAACCTCATCGTTCGAAGCATATACGTACGTGTTTGTTTAATATTAATGTAAAATAATTTAATATTTATATTAATTAATTCAATTATATTCAGAGAGGAAAACTTGAATTATTAAATATAATTTATTATTAAAATCTAGTTAATAATAAATTATTTCATTCCTACAAAACATTTTAGTTGAAACTATTCAGCACTCAAAGAGTTAATGATATAATGATGATGATGATAATAATAATGATAATGACAATAATAATAATGAAATAATGTAACTAATACAACTAATAATAATAATAATAATAAGAAGAAGAAGAAGAAGAAGAAGAAGAAGAGAGATGAGATTATAAAAAATATGTGTTAATGTGATTAGATAATTGGTACTTGATAGAAGATTGATTAGCGATTTGTTTGAAGATACTCGGATTTTCAAAATCTTATGAAATTTGAGATAAACGATTATGGGATAAATATGTTAATAAGATAAATACATACAAAACGATTAAGCAAGAAATAAACGTGCTAATTATTTTGATATATGTGTTAAATAATAATAATAATAATAAAAAGAAGAAAGATTAGAATAATTATTAGAAATAATATATCAACCAGATAAACAGATAATATATAAACGAATAATGAAGTAACAAAAAAAAAAAAAGGATGAGTAATAGGTTTAGTTCATTATCTTGACAAAAAAGAAAAAATTAAAAGAAAAAAATAAAATAAAATAAAATAAGAAAAGAATAATTATTTGAAAAATATGTTAATAAGATAAACACATATATGTGCCCATAATTATGAAAGTGATCTAAATCATGTATCTCTTGTTTCGAGATATTTAAAGATTTCTATTTGAACACTGTATGAATTCTATTTAATATTGAAATAACAAACATTATCTAACGATTCATTCATTTTTGATAATATCGTTTTCAAATGACATTGAATTTATTTTGTTTAAAATAAGGTGCTGCGTAATAACTGATAAACTGATTTTTTTTTTTTAATTTTAACTTAAACCACTTTCATAATTATGGGCAAATATATTAGTTGAATCAAATATTAAACAAATATAACACCCCTTTGAATAATAATCACCTAATCACAAAAAACTTTATACCTAAAAGAAAAACAAAAGAAATTGTGTTAATAAGGTAACGAGTAACAAAGTATTACATTTTTACCCAAAAAAAATATATGCATCCCTTTTTTTTGTAACGAATTTAACACCTTGAATAATAATTACATAATCACAAAAACCTTTATACCTAAAAGAAAAACAAAAGAAATTGTGTTAATAAGGTAACGAGTAACAGGTATTACATTTTTACCCCAAAAAAAATATATATGCATCCCTTCTTTTGTAACGAATTTAACACCTTGAATAATACTGTAATATAATTACGAAAACTTTTATACCAAAAAAAAAAAAAATTGTTTTAATAAGGTAACGAGTAACAGGTATTACATTTTTGACAAACAAAAATATACATTGCATCCCTTTTTTATGTTTTTGTTTTTTTTTTTTTTTTTTACTTAACTGGTTCGTTTTGTCTGTTTATTTTTTTTGTTTGTTTCTACGAGTTTGGTTAAACCATAGGACAGTCCATTCGATCGAGTCATCGTTCTTCATAGTCCCACCACAGACTGAATGTCCTGGCTGCGTTAAACCCAACCCAAAAACCATTCGAATTCCCTTCCGCGCCAGGTAGGCATGAAATATGCGCAAGCTAGAACATCCTAACCGCGAATTTATAGCTTCTACGATTAATTCGCTCGTTTCTCTTTCATTCTATCTTTCTTCTTCTTCTTCTTCTTTATCATGATTTTTTGTTTTTTTTTTTTTTTTTATTTTTATCTCTTCTATCCACACGATCCCGCATCCTTTCTCGCATCTTATATCTCGTAAATCGAGAAAGAGAATCACGAAATACCACCAGAAACACGTTTTACGTAAATTCGGTTCGTCAACTTTATTTTATTATATTTTGTTTTCTTATTTATTTATTTTGTTATTTTTTTATTTTTTTATTTTTTTTTTATTTTTTTTAATTACGTGGGAGTAAAACGGATACGAAAAGTTTACGATGTTTTTGACTACGTAATTTTAGAATTTAATTTTTTATACAAGATATAATATTTTTGTTATTAGTTATGTAATTAAATTTATTTATTTAAAATTATCAAATTTATTATTTAAATTAAATTATTGAAAAAGTATTAAATTGATGCATTATAAAAAAAAAAATCTATATACGATCCAATATATAATTTTTTGTAGAATTATTTTTTTTTTTTTTTTGGTATTTTGTTGATAATATTTTATTTTGTTGTAGTTATGTTACATAAAATATATATAAATTTATTTATATATTAAAAATTATTAAATGTATTATTTAAATTAAATTATTAAAAAAGTATTAAATTTATGTATTTAAAAAAAAAAAAATCGATATACTAACCAATACATTATTTGTTGTAGAATTATTTTTAATTTTTGTTATTTTGTTGATAATATTTTATTTTATTATACTTTTTTTATATAAAATATATAAATATTTATGTATAAGTTATTTGTTTGTGTGTATGTTGTAATTGTTTTGATACCAAATTTTAATCGAATATCTTATACAGGTATATATATATATATATATATATATTTAATTTTTTTTTTTTTTTTATAAAAGAACAAAGAGAAATCTCCGATACCCCACTCCTAACCTCTCCTTTCCCATGGGTATAAAAAACGGTACTTTGGCGAAAAAGGAGATCTTTCTTGTAGATCAGGAGGGGGGCGGGGGGAAACTTATTAACGATTAATCGCCGAGTAAGAAACATGCGGATCTCTTTATCGAGTCATCGCATTTAAGAACGACGTGAATTATTTATACGATAAAATATTAAAATCGTTTACGAGAAGAACCTGAGAAGAACCTGAGAAGAACCTGAGAAGAACCTGAGAAGAACCTGAGAACCTGTATAAGAAACATTTATATATATATATATATATATATATATATTACATAAAAGAGAAGAGATAAGCTTATCCCAAGAGTGAAAACAATAGGAACGATGTTTAAATGAATCATTTTCTGTGGTTACGAAGTAACAAGTAAAGGAAACATAGTTCGTGAAAAAGTGAGTGTAAAATAGAAGGGTTGAAGTTAGGAGGGGTTGAAGGAGAAGAGGAAGCAAACAAGGAAACTTCATTCGATTTTACAAACTTCAGTATCACAATTATAAACTGTTTGTATACGAACGAATGTAAGGTAAGTTTGTCGAAAAACGGAGGGTTCAAAATGTGGAATGAAAGGAGGTTGGATCATCTTCTACCCTCCCCTATCCCCCCCTCTCTCTCTCTCTCACTCTGTCTATCTTTTCCAGTGTGTGTTAGAACTCGTAAATCAAAACGAACTTTTGAAACAAGAGTTTTAACGTTTAAAACGTTAAAGACGCGCATCTATTCCCACGCTAGAGAATATTATAATATTAATACAAATTCTTGTACTTAGCGAGAAAACTTGAAAGGGAGGAAGGGGTGTGAGAGAACGTAGAGAATATTCCTTTTCATGGTAGATCAAATTTAACGGAAATTACAGGGTGACCCAAAAGTTGTTAAACTATTGCGAGAAACGATGAAAAGCAAACTTTAGAAATAAAAAAAGAAAAATAGATAATATATAGTAGTAACAATTCAAAGAACATAATCTATGAAATATATATATATATATATATATATATTAATATAATTGGTATTATATTAATTAATATTATATTAGTTATATTATATAATAAATATAATATAAAAATAAAATTTATATATAATAAAAAATAATAAAGAATAATATAATATATAATATATATATAATATAATATTAAATTAAATTAATATTATATTTTTATATATTAATATATTATAATATATATACATACATATATATATATATATATATATATATAAATAGAAAATTGGATGTATTATATATTTATTCAAAAATAATAATAAATATACATTTAATATACAAATATAGAATGATTCTTATTTTAAAACAACCTATAACAAATTTTCGAACCACCGTGTATATCTGATTTAAAAAATAAATATAAAAAATCACATTTTTCTCATTCTTCTTCCACGAGAACTTTGAAATGGTTTCGATATACCAAAGATTCAAGGATAAACGAATCAAAATTTGATGTTAGAAATAAAAAGGATAAAGAATATAGACGACTCTCTTTTTTCCATCATGAAAGTTAACTCTATCGTATATTACGTAAGTAAAACTTCTTCATACGATCTCTCTCTCTCTCTCTCTCTCTCTCTCTCTTTTTCGTCTACTTTAAATCTTTTATGATTTTTTTTCTTTCTTTCTTTCTTTCTTATTTTTATTCTTTATTTCTTTTTAGAACATTCACCTTTTTCCACCCCCCCCCACGATTTTATCCAACTCGAAAAGATTTGCCGATCCTTTTAGCATATCCGTAGCTCACGTATTCCACTTATACGTGTACATGAATTTGCACACACAAATACACACACACACACACACACACACACACATACATATATACACATACATAAATTCTCTTTTTTTCGTAAAGACACGGAATGACGCTTGGTATAGGAAAAGAATCGAACGAGAAAAGAATAAAGAATATAAAGAATAAAGAATAAAAAGAAAGAAGCACTCAAGTGATCTTCCCCATCCATCCCTTTCCATCCCTTTCCATTTCTTTCTTCCTTCCTTCCTTCCTTTCTTCCATGGGTATTTCTCTTTTTCCAAGATCATCGTGGATCAATGGTGAGAGTGGAGATCGTTGTAAAACCTTGGACTGATCCGTTACGATCGCTAAATCGTTGCGCCGAAACGAGCTTGTCCTTGGGATTAACTGCTAAAAGGGGTAGCCTAAGGGCGTCCAAAGGGAAAAGAAATAAGAACAGACGCACGCGTAGTATTCGATGCGATCTTCCAACTAAAACACGAACATGAAGAAGAAGAAGAAGAAGAAGAAGAAGAAGAAGAAGAAGAAGAAAGGAAAGAAGTGAGTGGGGAGAAGAAGGTGGAGAATGAGGAGGAAGAGGAGGAGAAGGGGATGAGGAGGAGGAGGAGGAGGAGGATGAGGAGGAGGAGGAGGAGGAGGAGGAGGAGGAGGAGTGCTTCTTAAAGGTACACGGGGTCAAATGCGCTGAGAGGAGAAGTGGATCACCTTTAGCGAAGGTGGTATGCGAGAGGAAGAGTGCCAGCTCGTGCTGTGTACTGCCATGATGTACCCGGCTGATGGAATTTAAGAGGAACAGTAAGGGGTAAGATGAAAGAGAAAGAGAGAGAGAGAGAGAGAGAGAGAGAGAGAGAAGGAAAGAGGGAAAGAGAAGATGACTAAAAGCGTTTGAAAGTCCCTACCGAATTCGTGAACTCAGCTTTACCTGTCCCCCTACTCCCCAAATGATATTATCGGTTATCAAGGATAACGTTGAAAATGGGAATACTGGGGGGAAGGTTTGAGGTAGACTGTTTGAAAAATATTTTTCTTAAAAGTAAAGTAATTATTTTGTTTAATTTCGTGAAAACAAGAAAAGGAAAAGGAAAGGAAGTAAGAAAGAAAGAAAGAAAGAATAAGTCTTGAAAGATTGAAACGTACATTTTAATTTATCCAATAGTCTTTGTAGTAGTAGAAGTAGACGATAGTAGTCGACATTAAAAAAAACAAAAAGTAGACGTACGTACGACAGTTCGAACGTAAATGTTCGATGAACTAATGGAAAAAGAAGTTTTCAACGTACCCCTTTTTTTTTCTCTCTCTCTCTCTCTCTCTCTCTCTCTTTTTCCTTGATGGTTCTACAAAGAAGTTGTAAGACAAAATAAGAAGTAGAAAAAAAAAAAGGAAAGGTAAGGATCAAAAACAAAAAAAAAAAAAGAGAAAAGAGAGCAAAGTTCGAATAGAAAAAGAAAAAGAAGAAGAAGAAGAAAGTAGTGTCGATTCATTGTCGAAGTAACTCTCGATCGGATCGATTGTAGGAACCGAGTCGAGTTTGCAAAGTCGTTCTCGAAGTTGCGAATCGAAAAGTATTTCGAGTTGAAAGCTTGGTCGAATGAAGAAAAAAAAAAAGAAAAGAAATGAAAAAAAGGGAATGAGCCTTGACGAGGGGGTGGCGTTGAAGGGTGTGTGAGTTGGTAGGAAAAAGAAAAAGAAGAAGAAAAAGAAAGTCTCGTATATCGAGGATTGGTTAATTCAAAAGCGGCGGCGGGGGGCGGGGGGATTGTAAGAGGGGGGGGAGAGTGAACTGAAGTAGGTGAGAGTATCCTTTACTGTCTCTCATCGGTACCATCGTTAAACTATTAATGCTAGTGATGGTAGGGGAGATGGGGGGAAGGGGGAGGGGGTCTGATAAACGTTAAACTTATTCCCAACTCGTTGAAAGATAGACAGACAGACAGACAGACAGACAGATAGATAGATAGAAGGGAAAGGGTAAGGGAAAGGGGAAGGGAAAGTTTATCGATCGGTTTAATCGAGTTTACGCGAGTTCAAACGATTAAATATTAGTAAGACGTGGAGTTAACTAGCATCGAGTAGAGCAAACGACGGAATAAGAAGATCAACTAAAGGATCCGGAAGAACGGAAAAGGATAGAAGGCTGAGTGAGAGTTAGGAAAAAGTAAAAGGGATTGGGGATGATTTGCCTCCTCCAACACGTCCACGTCCAGCCCCCCCCACCACCCTCCTCGTCATCTTCTTTCTTCGTTGCTCTGCTACCAACCAACCAACTAACCACTTTTTGTGTATATATATATACACTAAGTAAAGTAAAACAACGATCACGTGTAAGTGTAGGTAAAGTGTAAGAAGGAAAGTTAGGTAATCCATTACTCTGGAAAGAGTCAGCAACAGCAGTAGCAGTAGCAAGAGTTACTGGAATAGCAGCAGTGCACCGAATGCTCATCCGGATTTCAATCTGTAAAAGAAGATACACGGAACGTCGCTATACATTTACTATATACCCTACTACCACTGAAACTTTGATCGCTAACGGTAACATTATCTAGAAAAAGAAACTTGTTTCACGTATCTCACTCTTCTACTTTTTCGAGAGAATATATTTTCAGTGAAACGGACAAGGTAGTACATGAAAATTCGACTTATTTGATAGAATGTGTTAGTATATGTATATATGTGTGTGTGTGTGTTGGGAAGATACTCATCGTCTAGAATCAAGAAACATTTTACTAACTTTTCAATATTTTATCAAAGTAATAAAAAGAAGAAGAAGAAGAAGAAGAAAAGTAGCTTACTCGTGTAAAAAAAAAAAAAAAAGAAGCAAGCTAAAGAAAGAAGTGAGGGTAGAGAAAGAAAGAAAGAAAAAAAAGAAAAAAAAAAAGAAAAGAATCATCGAAAATATTAATTCGTCGCGTGTGCTTGTGTCCAGGGCGCACCTTTGCAAACGTATTCGATAATCCAATATGAAAGAGAGAGGATTCATAGATCTTCCATGCGAATGGAGCAGTACCAATGTTCACGTAAAGAAGAAAGATGAAGAGGGGGAGGGGTGGGGGTTGGGTGAAAAAAAGAGTAAAAGTAAGAGAACGAGTAGGAAGAAGAAGAAGAAGAAGAGGGTGGAGAAGAGAAACGCGGGGATGAAAATACTTGCAAGAAGTAAAGTTGGGCAATCCATTACTCGAGAAAGGGAAAAGAGCGAGTGAGAAAATAAGAGAAAGGAAGGGGGAGGGGGTGAATATAGGTATAGAAAGAGAAAGACGAGAGAAGGGGGGGAGAGGTTAGAACGAGCGAATCTACCAAAGGAAAGAGAGAAAGGGAGAGAGAGAGAGAGAGAGGTTCCTTCGTAGCAGAGGAAGGTGGATGTGCGGCCTGGGTTTGAATCCGTGAGTCCCCCCTCGAAGTTTTGCGTCAAGGCTAAATCCGCAAGGGCGGCCCCTTTGTGCCGATGTCCGCGCTTCTGCATACATTCTCGCCCGATAAATATACCCTTTGGCAGTATAATCCAGCTCCACGCGGATTCCACCAGCACCGGTAGCTTCTGAGAACCTGCCTCGAGCCTCCCAGAGAAAATGAGAGAGAGAGAAAGAAAGAGAGAGAAAGAAAAGATAGGAGAATGAAGAGAAGGATAGAAGAAGAAGAAGAAAAAGAAAGAATCTCTTCCTCTCTCTCTCTTTCTCTCTCTCTCTCTCGTTTCTCTCCTCGTTTCGAACGAACATAGTCGCGAGCCAATGTATGCGTTCGCGTGGATGAAAAGAGAGTGTGAGAGAAAGAGTAACAGAGAGAGAGAGAGAGAGAGAATATACACTCTCTCCCATCTCTTTCTCTCTTATCTATTCTCACCATAATACTCGTGGTTCCTTTCACATATTTTTTATTCTAATTTCTGTTTCTTGTGTACATATTTCTTTACCCTCCTCTTCCTCCCTCTCGCAAGCAACCTCCCCCAATCCCAAAACCCTTTTACTTCCCAAGTCTTCCACTCTCTTTTCTTCTATTTCCTTCTTTTTATTCGAGAAATATCTTTCTTCTCCTCGTCCTATCCTCCATTCCATCTTTCTTCTTATTCTTCTCTTCTATATATATAGAGAGAGAGAAAGAGAGAGATAGATAGATAGATATGCGGCTCAAGGCCTAGGCATACGCACTGATACAAATGCGAGACACCTTCTGAGAGAAATTGTTTCTATTCTCATTCTTCCATAGTAAACCCTTCCTTCTCCCTTCCTTTCCTTCCTTTCCTTCCTTTCCTTACCTTTTATTTATACAAATTGCGTACAAATAATCCTAAGTTTGGTATCTTTAAGAAAACGTTAATATATTTCTATATTTTAATATTAATTAATAATATAAATAATTTCTATATTTAAATATTATTATATTAATTTATAATTTATATATTTATATATTAATTCGATAGAATTTTTTTTTAAATTATTGTTTTAGTATAAATACACGGTATTATATTATTATTGCATAATATCGTATTATTATTATTATATTTGATATATTTTGTTGAGTAAAAATATGATTGAAAATTTTATTTAAAATGATCTAACAAATATCAAATAATTAATAAAAGTAAAACATACGCATAAAAAATTGCATTAGATGATGCTGAACATTTTTTCTAAAATTAGATGATACAAAGAAGTTCATTTATATTTTTTGTTTTTTAAGTTTAGATGATAATGATGATAAGAATTCTAAAAAAATTATGATTTAAAGAGTATAATTTATCATTATCCTTTTTAATTGTACATAATTCTCGTTAGAGTTTATCGAGTAACTGGGACTGATGATGATCATCGAGATTCGGGACTTTCCCTAGAGAGCTTACTTGCTTGTCACGTTTCAAGCAAAAGCGTTATTAAAGTGAAAGGACCGAAGGACGTTACAAGCTGCAACGCAGAACTCTATATACATCGTTAGGATAATTAATTGAGTTGGTGCAGTGGGCACGTATCACCTTTGATGTCCGAAGCACCAATGGCACATCGTTGGGTTTATATTACTGTTCTTCTCTTCGAACGTGGACATGGCTTTCTGCACACTTTGTACCTTCCTCTTTATACTTATACATATTATATATACATATATATGTATATGCATGTGTATTGATTTGACCAACCTGACCGTTACCTGGTACGTTAACGAGATTTTAAGAAAAAGACAAAGAAAACGTTCATCATCGCAGAAGTTACGAAACTATTTTTTACTGAACTATTTATCAAATTTTTTTTTTTTTTATAATAAAAATAAAAGCACAATTAACGATGCCATCAATCCACTGTATCTACCACCTTAGTCCTCTTAATCGATTTTAATTTAAAAAAAAAAAAAAAATCTATCATATTTTCATTCTTCCTACTGAAAATTGGAATAAATCATTTCTAATGAAATAAATCCAAAAATAATTGAATTTAATTAACACCTAGTTTTAATGTCGATACAAATTTGTTTTATTTTTCGGATAAAACTGTCCAAGATTTTAACACCATTATAAAATATTTATCATGATTGAAATAGTGAACGACATATTTCAATGTAATCTAAGAATTAAAGCTGTAGAAATATTTCCCCTATCTTAGGACAAGAAATTGTGAAGAAAAACACGGTCAGACTGGACAGATTCCGTTCTGGGTGTCTCTTTTGAGAAAAGTACATTACGTATCTATCTAGCTATCTTTCTTTCTATCTATCTAGCTATCTATATATATGTATCTATGTACAGGTAAGTAAGTGAAAACTCGTCTCAAAAGACATTCCATCATTCCAGGTGGTGCAAAAGAATCCGCTTTAAAAATACAACGGGTTCAACGACGCGGAACACGTGTGTAACGTTGTCAAACATAAACACACGCGTATGTATGCATGTACAAATATACACGTGTATTAAAAAAAAAAAAAAAAAAAAAAAAAAATATGTTTACGTGTATATGTCTATATGCATAAATTACCATGACCAAAAAGTTGAAAATCCTTTTGCTGATTTCTCTGTAAAAATACATTTTAAAACGATTTATAATTATTACATCTAACATGTAACAAGTTGTGAATTATGTTTGGAAAAAAAGAAAAAAATGTTCAGTATCTTCTTACGTACATGATAATCTTCTAGAATTTCTGTACAACCAGTTTAAGGCAATGACTTCTAATGAACTTTCTAATACTTCGCATCATTGACAATTTCTATGATAAATTTAGGATATAATATTTTTTATGATAATAGAATTTAATATATTTATATTAAAAATATTTAATTATATATTAATATTAAAAAATTATTTTATTATAATATATTTATTATTATTATTATTATTTTCATTATAAATATATTCGCGACAAATTAATTTAAAAAATAAAAAGAATATCATATATATATATATATGTATCACCCTAAAATTATGATTAAAAATAAAGACGACTGTTTGATTTGGTATAAAAATATTCGTTGCTTGCTAAACAAAAACTAAAAATTAAAAAAAATAATACAAAAATATTCAAGTTTTTGTTGATAACGTGTATGAAAAGTATATTGTCGAATAAAATAATATGTATGATAACCATATAAAGCTTTGATTTCTAAATATAAATTAAATCGAGAACGCCCAAGTTGATCCAAGCTTCCGTCGATAACGGTATCCAATGGTGAACCGTATCGTTCCGCGAAGTATAATAACGAAGTATCCCCACCCCCTAACCACCACTACCATCACCACCAGTACCACCTACATGCGTGCGCGCTCACGTTTGCGCATTTGCGCATTGTGCATTGCGCGTTTGAACGTTCGCGTTCGCGAATGCGCACACAATGAGATCCCGAAACAATAATTTATCGTGCCATAAAGTTTCCTTCGTACACGCCGTTCGGACGGTTATGTTCAGTAACTTAAGGACTTAGCCGTTCGCTTTAACGGTGATTTGGATCGCTGAAAGAGAGAAAAAGAGAAAGAGAAAGAAAGAAAATACAAACGTATTGAAACACAAGGAGAAAGAGAATGAGAGACAATAAAAGAAGAAGAAGAGAAGAGTTGGGAAGCAACGAAAGGATGAAAAAAGTTGCCGATCCCGTGCTAGAATTCCAACATGTTTTTGCAAAAGGGAGAACCGAACCAATGCGAAAACGACAGACAACTCTAACGTACGTTTGACTTTCTTGTAGTGGATTAATGCTTCGGTGTCTACACCTACGAAGCATGCGCTTTATATTTATATCGTGAAAAAGAAATTCGAAATACACATGTATTTTATACACACACATATATATATATATATATATATATATATGTGTGTGTGTACATTTATACGTATGCACTAATGTGTATTTATAATACATTTATTTACATATATTTTTATACATGGATAGATAGATACATATGTGTGTACGTATGTATGTATTATTATGTTAGAATTATATATAGATGGGAACACCCATATGTATTGACGTATGCATACGTATGTATGTATATGTAGGTTTGCTAAAAGAAAGAGTATATAGGTAGGTGCATAAGGGGTGCAAAAGACAAACGATAACTGTCGATGAGAGAAGAAAAATCGAGAGAGACGGGACCCGCGAGGCATTTACTCGTGAGATACTACCGCAAATAAACGAATGATAATGAACCGCTTGCCCTGTGAAACGACGAGAAAGAGAGAGAGAGAAAAAGATAGAGAGAGGTAGTATGTGTGTGTCCCGGGTGTGGAAGAAGGATAGTTTTCAAGCCCCAACCGTGTGCGTTCCGTCGAATCGACGATCTTTCAGGAAGGGGTAGGTAAAAAATTAAAGCTCCAGCAAGAAGTCTAACCGACAATTAACTGCCGTTCCTTCTTTTATTTTTCTTCATTTTTATTTTTCTCTTACTCTCTCTCTCTCTCTATTGCTTTCTTCTACCCCTACCTTTACTACTACTACTACTACTACTACTACTACCATCACCACATCACCACCCACCTTTCCAATGGCTCCCGCAGTGCTCGGCGAAACGAGCTCTCTTTAAAAAAAAAACCCACTAGCAGATTTGAATCCGATGACTTTCGAGCGATGATCGATGCTCTGATCTTTTCCCCTATCTCTCTCTCTCTCTCTCTCTCTCTCTCTCTCTCTCTCTCTCTCACACTCTTTTTCTAGTTCTTTTTTTTTTTTGAATATTTTTTATTTAGTTTTCGCCTCGGTGCAACTTCTCGTCGGTCGATCCTCTCCAGTCACTTTTCAGTGTAAATAAGTGGAAGCAATCGGATCGGTCCCGGTTGGTTTTCGGATGATTGCTTGGGCTCGGGACTACTCGTCAGAATTCTCGATTTATTTCTACGTGTAAACGAATGGAAAGAATCGATTGGTCCCGGCTAATTGACCGAACGAGTTTCTTAAACATTAATAAGAACTACACTACTGAAATGATGGGTCCAAACTCATTTTCTTCTTTCTCTTTTTCCCCAACTCCAATCACTAATTATCATACGTTAAGTAATACACAAAGTACGATTAAAAAATAAAATGAAATGAAATAAAATAAAATTCAATAAAAAGGAATGCGCGTCATTGATCGATCGGTTAGAAAAATATTCGTGTAAAAGTAAAATGTTGATACAAAAAAAAATAAAAAAAATAAAAAAAATAAAATTTCTGCAGCATCCCTCAAAATTACTCATCCCTGAGACATGAGTAATGCTTATAAGAGTAAGAAAGAGGAAAAAGGTCTCTCGGTAGGAGTCGTTCCTCAAACGAGAGAGACTCGTCGTCGTAACACACACTACTACTAACATCTACTCATGGTTTATAATACGTACGTTAGTGTATATCTCTATCATATATGTGTAATAAGTAAATACACGTAACTTTATGTATACATATGTATGTGTATATATGTATATGTGTGTACATATACATAGAAGGACTCGCCAATCCTCGGGCGAGTCTCGTTAAATCCAAACAGGCAAAATTCGACATACCGTGCAATATAATATAGTATTGTAAAGCAATATCTCCTGTGAAAGGAAGCGCTATGGTGGTGGTGATGGTGGTGGCAAGAGCAAACAGGTTTTTCGACCGAATGGACGAACACACTGGCTCTTGCGTACGAAGAAGAAGAAGAAGAAGACAACGACGAAGAAGAAAGAAGAAAGAAGAAGACGCAATAAAAATTTTTTAATAAAAAGCCTCACTCTTGCGATATCCACACAACCGATTTGTTTGCTTCTTCTTCTTCTTCTTCTTCTTCTTCCTCGTGTGATCATTTTAAAAGAGACAAGATATGTATAAGAAAACGAAAAGATAAAGATAATGATAAAGAGAGAGAGAGAGAAAAGAATAAAAAATAGAATTTAAAAAAAAAACAAAAGGGAGAGAAATCATGGTTGAAGAATAACCTAATGGTGGTGGGGGGTGGGGCAAAGGAGGGACGGGGGGAGGAGTAGGAGAAAATCTTTGACAGTGGTAGAAAGAAAACAGGCCCAGGCCCGGGCGTTATGATACTCGATTGGATTTTACTGTTCGTTTGAACGAGAGAGAGAGAGAGAGAGAGAAAATGAGAATGTGTGTATGTATCGCGTTCGTCAATACTTTTCCTTTTCGTTCTGTATGTAAATTCGAGCCCCGTGGGGGCGCAAGGGCAGCATCAATCAATGGCAGACGGCAACTGATTAAAAATTGCGCAACACCCATGAATTATTAATGCGACAATAAACGTGCAAATTCCGATACGTCTCCGTACGTATCGACGGGCTCGTTTCTCCTAACGTTCGGATCCTTCTCTCATTTCTCTTTTTATTTTATTTTTTTTTTTTTTTTATTTCTTTTTTCTTCCATTCTCCCACTTCACACACATACACCCCCTATCTTCACACTTTTCTTTCGTATCTTTTAACTTTTCAATACAATATTTCTATTCACGGTATTATCGATGTACGAGTAACGAAAATGTTAATGAAACAGTTGTGTGTGGGGGGAGGGGAGGGAGGGAGGGAGGGGAGGGAGTGAAGGAGAAACAGGGACGGAATAATGCAAATGTTCGTTCCTAATTAAAATTTTTAATTATTTCGAAATAACGATTATTATATCAAATGTTAAAACGTTATCTCATGAACTGGGCCTTTCTTTTAAGTTCGATTACACGCTCCGATCGTACCCTTATCATTTGTAATATCGATCGAAACGTTCAAACAAGTCGTAGCCTTTTAATTAATCACCATTCGAGCGTAATTCGCTTATCTCTTTGCTCGAACTATAATAAGAGAAAGAAAGAAAGAAAGAAAGAAAAAAGAAAAAGAATAAAACAAAGAAGAAGAAGAAGAAGAAGAAGAAGATACGAACGGAAGGGAAGAAGAAGAATTTTCATTAGTTTTTTTTTTTTTCCTTTACTCTCCCTTTTTGTTTTCTTATATCTTTTACCGATTGGTGGAAGGAAGAAGGATCATCTTAAAAATCAATTATAGTCTTCTTTCAAATATTTGTTTAAGATTCTAATAAATGTTCAGCTTGATTGCCTAAAACCTACGTACATACAAAAACAAAAAATAATTGATAAAAATTAATTAAAGATTTTTCAAACGAGTGTCGTATGATAACACAAAAATTATACAATTTCAAAAAATATAAAAAAAATCTACAATTATTTCTTTGTTTTAGTTTGTCAAAATTATAAAAGTAACCCGTACAAAAATGGAAAATAATTACGTTACTTTATTGGTAAACAAATTGTTCAAAATAAAACAGAATAAAATAAAATAAAATAAAATAAAATAAAAAATAAAATCAATCGAGTGTCGTATGAAACACAAGAAAAAAAAAAGAATTGTTTTTCAAACTTTTAAAGTTTCAAAAAATATAAAAAAAAATCTACAATTATTTCTTTGTTTTAATTTGTCAAAATTGTAAAAGTAACCCGTACAAAAATGGAAAATAATTACGTTACTTTATTGATAGACAAATTGTTTGAAACCAAAATAAAATAAAATAAAATAATAAATAAAAAATAAGATAAAAGGGGGTAAAACTTTGACTATCGTCTACGTCATCGTTCGTAAGTTTGATCGTCTTCGTTCGTTCGTTCGTTGTTGTTGTTGTCCTCCTCTTCTTCGTCGTCGTCGTATGTTAGCCAGTGTCTCGTGCTCGGTGCCTCCCACGCAGGTAGTTATCTCGGTGACTTAATACCAGGTAATGTGCTCTCCAGTTACATCTCACAGCCGATCTTTCTCTCTCTTTCTCTCTCTCTCTCTCTCTATCTTTCTCTCTCCTTTACTCTTTTCTTACCTTTCGGCTTGGTCTCTCGAAAGGAGTACTCGTTGCTCGGTATTTTCTTAGGGCTGGACACGAGCGTAACTTCCAAGGGTAAAAAAGAATAAAAAATAGAAAAAAAAGAAAGAAAGAGAAAGAACACAAGTATGAGGTAGAATATAAGAAAATTGAGGAGCTCGAGGGGCTGGAAAGAGAAAAAAAAATGGAAGGAGAGAAAGAGAGAGAGAGAGAGAGAAGAATAGGATGAGAAAAAGGGGGAGGGGGGGTGACCCAAGTTACTCGATCCCTTCGTTCGACTAAACTTATGAGAAAACGCGAGAAAACGATCGAGAGCACTTCTTTTTCACAAGATCATTCTTTATCACCACACACCGTCTCTCTCTTTCTCTCTCTCTCTCTCTCTATTTCCTTTTCTTATTCCCTTTAACTCTCTCACTCTATTTCTCGTTATTTTTCTCTCTTTTCAACTATTCGTTTCACTCGTGCAAAGCCACTTCTCGAGTTCTATGCAATTCGGGTATTCGTTTTTATTAGACGGGAAAAGCATCCACGAGGAGAATCGCACCTAATAAGAATTGAAATCGTACGAGCCTGTGTGAGAACGTGCCGATGCACGTTTTGTCCTAGGATCGCGTTGCTTATTGTCAATGGGAAAGGGTTATATGTGTTTACGAGTAAAATCTTGTTTTTTCTTTTTTACAATTGTTTCATCGAATTCTAAATAAATTTATACTTTCAAAATAAAAAACAACATTTTTTTCTTTACCATTTACGTATTATTTTCTTATCAAAAGTGATTTCGCATATTGAATTAAATAAACTGATCCTAACAAAATTTCAATGATACGAAAAAAAAAAAAAATCATTGAAAAAATTCACATATATTCGTGTAAGAATAAAAATACGATTAAAAAATAAAAAAAAAAAAAATAAAAAATGATTGAAATAGGCAAACTTTAAAAAAAAAATTCACATACGCGTGACATTATATTAAAACCACCATAATATACCAGGAAGAGTGTAGAACAACAACTTTCGTATAGAGAGATAGAGAGAGAGAAAGAGAACCATTAGAAAGTTAGGTAAGACAATTGTTGTCGTGAATTTCATTTACATTGTAACCCGAAAGAGAAGAATATCGGTAAGGTCGATCGTAACCAATAAGAATTGAAATCATATGAGGTGTTAGAAGAGACAAGGGATCGCACATAGGTGTCTGGTGGTAATGATAATGGTGGTAGTAATGGTAGATACTCATGGTGGTGGTGGTGGTGATGATGATGGTGGTGGTGGTTGTGTTGCACTTTGCTCGCTCGCGTTTTGTCGTTGGAGATATCGTTGACTGCTAAGCTACCTCGGCAAAATAGAGGCCGTTAAAGCTATCGACGGGATAGAATTTCACATAGTGACTGAGTATACCCGATCCGGCGTTAATATCGTCACTAACACCGTCGCGACAGACAAAGAAAGAAAAAGAAAGAAAGAAAGAGAGAAAGAGAGAGAGAGAGAGAAAGATAGAACGAGTTCTTATCAAGTCAGCAGTGACTTATTGTGAGACTTACCAAGTGAAAGGAACTACTTCTACGTGGAACGATTGTTAAAATGCGCTCTACAAGCCTAACGGAATGTCTTTGCTGATTCCATTACAACAACAACCAAAGTTGTTGTTTGTTTGTTTGTTTGTTATTTTCTCATCTCATCTCTCATTCGCCAATAATGTTCAAACATTAAATCAAAATTTATCTGTTATGTTAAATCAACGTATAAGGAAATGGATAGATGATATTTTATCTTGTCCTATAATTGTGTTTGACTTTTTAAACACACTTACTCTTTTTATATTATTTTATTTTTTTTTTTTTAATACGATACGCGTGTGAGAAAAATATAAATTTAGTATAATGTTACACACACTAGAAGATTCGTTCGTGTAATTCTGATTTATCACGTAACTAAATTCTTAGAAATTTTGAACGACATTAGAAAAACATTTTTAACGATTGTAAATATGTCGATTAAGTTGATATTAAATAAAATCTTTAATTATTATTATTATACATTACTTATATTTAATTATATTTATAATTATTATATAATTATTTTAAATGTAATTTATGTAATTAATGGATATGTAATTAATTACCGATGTAATTTAAAAAAGGAATTATTATTATACATTAATATACCAATATTAAATTGTTATTTGTTTAATTATTATTATTTTTTTTTTTTTTTTTACTTTAACCACTATCAAACACATAATTCACAATACATATGATGTGAAATCGAAACTTTTCCCCCCTTATTTCCTAAAAATGATTGAAATTCGAGAATTATTTTTCATGAATATCAAATTTAATATAATGTTAAACATCGCGACAATTCAACTGTAAACGATTATCACAAATCCCCTATTTTCGTCGAATCGGTTGACTGAGCAAATAAAAAATTCACACGTTAAAAGGGAAATAAATAAAATAAAAAATACACTGAAAAAAATATTAAAAGATAGATAAAGAAGAGGGGTTGAAAAAAAAAACAAAAATAAAAAAAAACAAAAAAAACAAGAAAAGCAAAAGTAAACGCACACGCGACGTTGAAGTTATTCAATATACCTTTGGTGAGTTCTGTGAAAGGACAAACAGATCGGGAGTCGTTTCCATGGACAATTTATCACTGACAATTCGCGGGATCGTACCGGCATGTACACGTTTTCATTGTAAGCGAAAAAGTTAGATACCATGATCGAGAAAGAGAAAAGGATAAAAAGAAACAAGGAAAAAGAAAGATGTGGTAGTGGTAGTGGTAGTGAAGAAGCGAGGTGAAGCTCAGATCTCTGTGAGAGGATCGCACCTAATAAGAATCGAATCGTACGAGCCAGGAAGCAAAGCGAAGACTAGTCAAGTTGCTAAACTAAAAGCTAAGGCAGAAACCTAAGTTAAAAGCTAAATTCTAAACTAAACTGAAGCTAGAGTTTAAACTCAACTATGTTGTACTGTGTATACTGTGCTGATGCTGTACTATGGTGTTGTGGTATGCTATGGTATGCTATGGTATATACTATAGTATAGTATCCTACGTTATACCACCGCCTTTTGCCCGCGAGTCCTTCGCGAGATACGCCGCGTGTCCTGTAACAAGCAGTTAACCTATCGGCAGATAGAGTTTCACTTTGAATAAACGCTCTTAGCACGGTACACGCTTTATACTACCTGAACAACGCAGTAATTCATCGTCACCTGTTACCCTCTTAGGTTTAGTTCTTATAATCCTCCCTTATCTTACTAGACTCGTTCTATTCTCGATCTATTAACAGGAAATACTCTTTCTAACTTATTCGGACCATTGTAATCTATCATACCTTTTATCTATTTACTTCTTATCACCTTCTACTTTCTATTCATTTATCACCTTTTTTTCTTATATAAAAAATATATATATATATATATATAATAATAATAATAATAATATATTTAATATAATATATATAATAATAATAATAATAATAATATATTTAATATAATATTAATATAATAATAATATTAATAATATGTTAATAAATATATAATAAAAATAATATTATTATAATAATAATATTATAATAAATAAATATATTATATTATATATATAATAAATATTCTTATATAATATTTATATATTTATATTATTATAATATTTAAAAACATATAAAATAAAATTATCTAATTTCTATTTCTATTTTCATCCTATCCTGTATATAATGTATAATTCATTTAATTTAAACAAATAAATAAAAATGCAATAATAAGAAAATTTGTATAATAAAAAATAAACTATCGTTTAAAAATGATTCATGAAAAAAAAAAAAAAAAAAACGAATAGAAAATTATCTTATGGTAAAGAAAGCGGTGACAATGTCGATGAAACAAAATGATAAAATTGGTACACAAGGGTGGGCGCAACAACAAGAAGGGGATAAGAGGAGAGTGGGAAGAGGGGTGAGAGTTGGGTTAAAGAAAGGTATAGAAAAGGCGAAAGGTAAGAAGAAGCTTGGAAAAAGAAAAGGCGCTGAAGTTACTCGATACCCATCCTCGTAAACAGTAAAGGAACACGGCAGAGTGAGAGCCTCCAACGAGGCGCTCCTTCTTTATAGATATTTTATTATAGACACCATGCAGGACCGTTACTCTTGCTCGTTTTGCGGAACACGATTGAAAATCGAATTACTTGTGCAACATCAAAGAAAAAGAGAGAAAGAGAAAATTAAAAATTACAAAACGAATCAAAAATAAAACAACAAATAAATATTCGGTTGTCTTGAAAATTCATGTCGCTGTTGACGGAAGATTAAAATGCAACCCATTTAGGTTTTTTTTCTTTGTTATATATTTAGAAAATAATAAATATAATAATATAATAATTTAAAAATTTCGTGCTTCCAGAATTTTTCAGGTTTTTTAGCCAAAGAAATTTAATGCCATCTATCGACAATCATTATGAACTTTTCGAACAACCCAATAAATTAAAAAAAAAAGAACAGTAACCCTTAAAAAGAAGGGTTGATAATTAATTCGATTATTAACGAGTCACCTAATAATCCCTAAATCTTTCTGCAATTCTGAAGAAAATGAAGTAGGGAGAAAAAAATGAAAAAAATAAAAATAAAAGAGTAACAAGAAAGGTTTATTCTCGAACCTGGAATAATTTGAAAAGAGAAAACGAACAAAGGGGATGATGGTGTGGTAGTTACCTCTCTCTCTCTCTCTCTCTCTCTTTCTTTCTTTCTCTCGGATCGTAGTTATTCCTCGGCAACAGTTGGTCACGAGTGTAATGCAAATGCGATTATTGGCCGAAAATTTACGGTCGAATGCAATTATCCAATAAATTTAGGTGTTCCTAATAAAAAAAAAAAAATAACAAAAAACACTTTAACAGGGTAGATGTATACATATATATATACATATATAATACATACCAGGAGTATCGAAACGAGTAAAAGAGAATGAATGAGAGAGAAAGAAGACAATATGAGAGCTCTCTTTTCTCCTCTAACACCTCAACCCTTCCACACCCGATTTTATAGCCTTACAAAAGCCTCCCTCTCTTTACGAATCCATGATCGAGATAAACATCGGTATATCATTGGATAACGTTTCACGTTTTATGTTAGGGGTTATATGTATACGTTGCTACCCATAGTCCTCCCTGGTTGATCGTTAATTACTGTTAATGATATACCTCGGAAACTTTTCTATCGTCGGTTTTAATGACCATCGGCGACGAAGTGAACACAGAAAAGGGGAGAAACAGAAGAGAGAAGAGAAGAGAAGAGAAGAGAGAAGAGAAGAGAGAAGAGAGAAGAGAAGAGAAGTGGAGTGAGAGGGGGGGGAAGTAAAATTTAACGAGGACGAACACAGGGTGGCAGATTGGAGGCGCCTGGCAACCAGGTGACGTTTTCAGAAGACGATCCACACTGGGTTCCACACTGAACCATCTGTTGTGTCGTGCAACAAACACACGATGTTACACAGCCATTATTTTCCTCTATCCTATATAACGTATTTACGACTAGAATTCTAAAAAAGTATACACACGTCGATGTAGAAGAAACTAGCCGTGCGTCGATCTTCTCGTAATCGATCTTTCAAACCTTATCGAGATTATGTCCTTAAACGAAGATTAAATGTCCGATTTTGTATGTTACTTTTTTTTTTATTTTGTATTTTTATTTTTACCTTTTTACTGTCACTTTCTGTGTCGTGTGTGTGTATGTGTGTATGGATGTATGGGTGTAAGCTTGTATTTATTTGAAGAGTATATTTCGGATAAAATAAATAAATGGCAGTATGTGTAAATAATAATTTGTCAATATTTATAAAAGGGGGAAAATTACATCGTGGTTTGTGCATCGATAAACATTGGGGGGGGGGGGTATATGATAATATTTTATTATACATATATATTATATATATATATATACATACTCAGATTATCCAGTTAAAATATTGATTTATTTTTGTATTTATCGGTATAATATTAATATCTTATTATATCCTGATAATTTATTTAAAAGTACTGACAGAATTGTAAATATACATTAATCGATATAATATTAAACATTTCATTATTTATTATAAATACTATCCTAATAAATAGAAACTCTTTATATATAGTAAATCAATATTAATATTAATAATAATAATATTAAAATATTAATTTACTATATATATATATATATAAAAATAGTATATATAAATATATATAATTAATAATAATATAATTATTTAAATTAAATATAATTTTTTATTAAAATATCTAATATAATCCTAGGAATTATTAAAAAAAAAAAAAGTAATAATAAATAATATTTCTTTCATTAATTATTAAGATAATAATAACTTTCTTTAAAGGTATATATATAATATAATATATATGTATATATTAATTTATTAAAATATCTAATATAATCCTAGGAATTATTAAACAAAAAAAAAATAATAAATAATATTTCTTTAATTAATTATTGAGATAAGAATAACTTTTTTTAAAGGAAGGAAGAAAAAAATAAATGAAAAAGTAATACACAACAAATTGAAAAAGACATACAATAAGAGATAGGAAAGAAAGAGTGAGAGAGAGAGAGAGAGAGAAAGAGATAAAGGAACACATAAGCCTCGTTCGACGCTGATGTATGAGGCGTCAAGTTCTCAAGGGAGTCTAACAAATCGCTCACGAATGTCCAGGCAATTATTTGACCCGTAAGGAGAAAGTAAAGTGGCAAAAGGGGAGGACAAAATCACGAAAATCGGCGGCAAAACGAGAGAGAGAAAGATAAAGAATAGAAAAAGTAAGAGAAAGACATACTGTAACATGACTTTATTTTTTTTTTATTTTCTCATCCCCTTCCCTAAATCCTCTTGTTCTTCTCCTCCTCCTTCTCCTCCTCCTCCTCCTCTTCTGCCTCCTCCTCCACCACCACTTCTGGTAAACGTTCGGAGACGAGACACTTTGAAAGGCTGCATAATCGTCGTATAGCGTGTGCCCGAGCATTAACATATAATGGTCAGCGTCATTCTTCTCACCGTCACGTAGAGGACCCCGTTTAATCATTCTTGGTCACCCCGTCACGTAATCCTCCACCACCCACCCCCCACCCCCCGGCGTATCCCCCACACACACCTTTTCCGTACGATTGTTAAGAAAGATTACCGTACATTAATTTGAAAAATGCATCGACTAAGAGATAGAAGAGGAGGATAAGAGTAAAGGTTTCGTTTTTAAAAAAGAAATACACGTATGGTTTTAACTATATTTATATACCGGGTGTTTTAAAAGTTGTTACGGTTTAATTTAACGAACAAGAATTAGACACATTTTCTTCACGTTTAATTCGTAATGGATATGAATACGTTTATATTATTATTATTTTATATTATTATTATTATTATTATTATTATTATTGTTTTTTTATTTTTGTGTTTAACATTTTATACATCGAAACAAAAAGAAACAAAAAAAAGAAAAAAAAGTAACAAAGTATTGTCAATTATGTTAAAATTATTTCTATTATTATTTTTATATTAATATTATCTTATATATTATTATTTTTTATATTATTATTACTATTATTATTTTTATTTTATTTTTGTGTTTAACATTGTACATATCGGAACAAAAAGAAACCAAAAAAAAAAAAAAAAAATTAACGAAATATTCTAAATTACGTTAAAATTATTTCCATAACTATTTATTTTTCTATTTTTTCTTATATTTGTATATATTTTAGGTAAACTGATTTTTGAGGACATTCTACGAATGGTCGTGTATATATAATATTATAAGCTTTATAGCTTGAAATACGAAATAATGTTCATCATCTGACTAGTACGAACTTTAAGAGTGAATATTTTAAGGATTAAAATTATTTATATATATATATATAAACACATATGTTAGAGAGATAAATCTATAAATAAAAAAGAAGAAGGGTTGTTTGAATCGCCAGCCAAAGTACGTCAAAGTAATTCGTATAAATCCTCTTTAAGCTTTATACGTTATTAGCGAACTACCAATTCAAGTTACACGCTTTCAAATTGCTCCCCGAATCCCTAGGTCCTTCCTCTCTATCTATCCTCTCTCTCTCTCTCTCTCTCTTTTCATACGCACTCTCGTATTCAGCTAGGACGAATTCAAATTCTAGTTTCTAAGCATGGCTTTCCTAGTTCAAAGTTCTCGATAATGGCATGGAACTAGAGCTATCGAATGTCAATAGTAGTTTGAGCTGATTACGACATTGCGGATTACGTATTTACCGACAGGTGTACTTATATGCATATAATTTGTGTTTGTGTGTGTACATTTAGAATACAGAATAATTAAGTATATAAAAATATTAAAAAAAGAAATTAAAATCCAATTAATTAATTAAACGATTATATAAAACACCAAAAACAGATATATATATATATATAGAACAACGATTTCGATAAAAATAATAATAATAATAATAATAATAATGAACAAATAAAATATATTTATAAATCATCTAAAATATAATTGTAAAAAAGTCGAGTGTAGTGTCAGCAATGTTATCTTTCGTTATCTTTTAATATTTTTTTTTTATTTTTTTTTTTATACGTAAAGATATTGCACCAATATCAAACTGCATTGTCAAGGATAAACGCAACTTTTATCTCTCGCACAGAGACACAAAATGACAATATTACACGTTCGAGTTTTAGTTTCAAAAAGAACATAAAAAGATTAAAAAAAATAATAATAATAATAATACTTTAACCATTTATTTTTCTCTTAGGAATAAAACGACATTAAAAAGCAACCCCCGCATATAACAGATTAGGAGTTAAATTCAGAGTGAATGCTTTACGATGTTGTACGAGACGTTCTCTCGTATTATTTCTCTCTTTCTCTCTCTCTCTCTCTCTCTTTTATATACAAGTTAACATATACACGTAAAATACACATAGATTGTACTTTGAAGATCTAAGGTAAGGTATAAGGTATTCGCGGGTTGGCATACTCGGTCGAGAGAGACTATAACCGATGACAGATTGGCAACACGGTTTATACAAAGTGCAGAGGGGAAATAATTCGTTCTACGGACAACTTCATGACCCCTAAGTTACTTTCCACGACGTTATAGTACATCTATCCGCGACTTTAACGCCCCGCCGAGAAAATCCAGCGGTGCCTCTCATTGAAGAAGGAGGGAGGGGAGGGGAGGGGGGGGCGGGCAACACGAGGAGGGAGAATACACCATATTCCTTTTCTTCTTTTCCTATGGGTTCTTTCTCATCTGTCTTTTTTAGTTTACTTTACTTTACCCCATGCAAAGAGCACAGAAAACCTTCGACGTCCTCGACTTGTACTTACTCTCTCTCTCTCTCTCTCTCTCTTTTTCTTTATTCGCATAACTTTGTTATCGGTACAACTATATCCTCATCCTCATCCTCATCCTCATCCTCTCTTTCTCTTTCTTCTTTTTCTCTTCTCTCCCATTTATTTTCTTCTTATTATTCTTTTACATTATATTTTTCTCTTTTTGGTATACTGGGGTACGACCAACAACCCGTATAAAACTTATTAACCCATATGACTCGCACCGTACGTATATTTATGTATTTGTGAGTATATGTGTGTATGCATGTTTCTGTGTGTGTATGTGTGTGTGTGTGTGTATGCGCGCACTCTGCATCGAACCTTCATATCTTAATTATTCCATCTACGGTAAAAGGAGGAAAGTTGGCCTTCCCTGGGTTGCACCAACTAACGGAAAAATATCTCTCGATATTTTTTGCCAACCGAGATCAAAGGACAAGGACAAGACAATCAGAAAGAAGAGAGATAACTTAAATGATGGCTTAAGGAAGAAATAGGATCGAAAAACTTAAGTGAAAGCGTTACGAAGCGTCACGAAATCCACGTTTAAGCTAGAATAATAGTATTAGTATTAGTATTGGTGTCTAGTAATGGTAAAGACACCTATTAGAAAGGAGCACACGAGTTAGAAAGGTTTTAGTTACTAATCTGTGCCCTGGATTTTCCAAACTCTCGAAAGAATTTACGAAAATACAAACAAAAAGAAAGAGATAGAGAGAGAGAAATTGATAAAACCTTTTAACGTCTGAAAAAGAGTGAAAAAAAAAAAAAATAAGGAGAAAGAGAGATGATAAAAAACAAAATTCAATTCCTTTCATTATTATTTCTCTTTTGACAAATTTAATATGTCCAATAAATGAACGCAAATCTCGTACAAAAAAAGGACAAATATCTTTCCTATAATAACACGAAACACGAGAAACTAGTTTTTACTTATTTAATCACACTCGAGTTCTTAGTAAAATATATACAAGAAATAGTTATAATAATAATAATAATAATAATAATAATAATAATAATAATAATAATAATAATAATAATAATAATAATAATGAATTTTAAACAGCCACACACGATCTTATCTATCTCTGTTTCTTTCTCACACGTTACATATGAACATAAATTCTCTCTCTCTCTCTCTCTCTCTCTTTTTCTCTCTTTAAGTTTCTCTTTTACACAGAGAGTCTCCGTCTCTTTCTGGTTGGGTCGTGCGGCAAGAAATCTACTTGTTGACACTCGGCGCGCGCGAGAAGCGACGTTAAGAAGCGAAATCACGTGGTGGATCGTGATGAGGAGGACTGTACCCCAGATAGACTATCGACAAGGTACCCTACCGCGTTGCCGACACGAGGAGCGCGGGGGGAGGGGTAGGGGTAGGGGGGAGGGACGCGCGCGGCACACTGTAAATGGTAAAGGCGGAATCGTCTTCTTCTACATGTATATATGTAACTACATATATCGCACACACACATCTCTATGCGTCTACCTTCGATATATTCATGTATTATACGTATGTGTGTATACATATGAGTTAGTACGTGTATATATATATATATATATATATATATATATATATATATATATATGAAAGAGAGACGTTTATTATATGTGTTAGTGTACTCACGTATATGCCGAAAGTGGTCATGGGAAAGGTATCGGTGCGTTAAGGCCAAGCAAGACTGGATTCCGCGGGGCGAGGCCGGCTCGTTAGCGGGTAGGAGTGTACAAGGTCTTCGATACCTCGTAAATTACCACTCGACCCTCCTCCTCATCCTCCAATTCCTCACTCCTTCCTTACCCTTCCCTACCCTTCCCCTTATGTTCTCTCTTTCCTTCCTTTACCATCCTTTTCTTATTCTTTCTCTCACACTCGTTTTACTATCTTTCTCTTTCACGTAATGTTCTCTCTTTCCTTCTTTCTCTCTTTCTCTCTTTCTCTCTCTCTCTCTCTCTCTCTCTTTTAGGTACTACTACTCTCTTTTGGTGTTCAACTAACGTTAAACTGACTGCCTACGTTTTCGTCCTGAGGAAAGAAGAGAACCTCGATATACTTGGGGCTCATCTCTCTCGTCCTCTTCGATCTCGACCGAAGGGCATAGTAGAAAGCAAACGATGCTGCCCTTTCAATTCTCTCTCTTCGAGAAAAGAAGAAGAAGAAGAAGAAGAAAAAAATAGAATGGTCAAAAGATACAAGAGAAAACGAGAGATAGTAAAAACCGTAACCGGAAATAATTTTTATGCTAATTGATTGATTGATTGATTGATCAATTGATTGATTGATTGATTGATCGATCGATTGATTAGTTTCTTTATTTCTTGTTTTGTTTTGTCGTTAGATACGTGTGATAATTTTTTTTTTTTTTTTTTTTTTTTTAATTCGACCAGTGTTCAATTATATTTAGATTTTAATATTGACCAATTTAATATTCGTTAATTTATTAAGGTGAGAATAAAAATAATTCGTGTGAGAAATTTAAATGTGATTATAAAATAATGGGGAAAAACCTATTCGAAGTATAAACAATCCACGAATTTTGTATTAACACTTAAAATAATGTGTAATGTTTATATTAATTAATTCATTAAATTATATACTCTCTGAAACAATAACTGTAATTATTAAATATAATTTATTAATAGAATCTACTTAATAATAAATTATTCAGTTCCTATAAAACATTTTAATTAAAAGTATTTAATACTCAAAGAATTAAAAAAAAAACAAAAACAAAAACAAAACGATAACAATCACTTAAAATTAATTTATGTAAAAACTTCAATTTGAAATATTATTTTATAATAAATTACCAAAGCTAATAATATTTATAATCTAAATATTTAATTTATTTAATCTTTTCTTTTTTATCATCGAATTGACTTAAAAACGTAGAAAGAGTAATGGAAAGGGAAAGAAAAGTTTCTTTCTGTTTCTTCTTAATTAACGACGACACGTTATTAGCGCATCCTCCTCCTCCTCCTCCTCCCTCCTCCCCCCTCCCCACCTTCCTTTTTCGAAAGAAGGATACTTCGTTTGGTCCTTTTCATTTGGAGGAGAGAGAGCTAATCGGGCAGTGAAGAAATGGCCAGTTCGTTTTCAAGATAACATTCGACCGATATGCGTTAACCGCGAGAAACGCGTAGCTTTTTGGAAACCGGTTTCTCTTCCATGGTTCCAAGATCTTTTCTTACTCTTTCTCTTACTCTTTCTCTTTCTCACATTTTGCACTTCGTATCTAATAAATTAATTTTTTTTTTTTTTTTTTTTTCATATAAAATTTAATTTACAAAGGTGTCTCGATCGATTCGTCTATTTCGAAGCGTGCCATGTTTTCTTTTGATAAAATTTAACATATATTTTTATTTATATATCTTCTTAATATATATATATATAAATTACGTGTCACGTTGTTTGTCCGCAATGGACTCCTAAACTACTGAACCGATTTTAATCAAATTTTGCACCCTGTATGCAGTATCATTCAACTTGAAAGATAGGATAGTTTATATCTCAATTGATAATCGCAATATTATTTTATTAATCGCGAATTATTTGTTTATTAACAAAGAGTCATGATTATCTCTGTTAGTTCGATAAGATTCTAACAGATGGCAGTATAAGGTAATTCGTTCGACTTAAAGACGTGTGTATCGGATTGATTATGAGCCACAGCAACGCGTGGCAGGGCACACACTCCTATATAAATATATAATATAATATAAATAATATATAATTTGTATTTATATATTTTTGTTGTTGTTGTTATTATCTTTTGCAAATTCAGCAATGAAAGAAACCAATCTCCTCAGCTATATCATAGTTGGTTATTTCCGTGTATCCCATGTAAATTTTTTTGTCTATTTTTTTTTTTTTATATCTCATCAAAGGAAGAATAGAAGAAGAAAAAACATTTTTGACGATTAAGGAGGAGGCGTTGTTGAAGGTGTCCATGCGAATTCAACTTTACGATAATATAATTTTGGTTAGCGCGACACACAGAAAATGGAGAAGATTGAATGGAATGCGACGATTCGGTGGAGTCAACGAACGTTTATAGAATAAAAGAAAGAGGAAGAAGAAGAAGAAGAAGAAGATGAAGGAGAAGAGAAAGAGAAGGTAAGAAAAAGTTTCTTCTCTCGATAGCTCGTAAATGGTCCCGTGGTCCTGTCCGGACGTCGTACAACACTCGTGTACCATGTTTACGCATACGAATGTTCCAATGGATGCACAAAATCTGAAGAAAAGAGAAGAGAAAAAGAAGAGAAAAAAGAATAAAAGAGAGAGAAAAAATATCGATGGGTCGTGTCTACGTTCTGTCAATGAAATACCGTCGTGGAATTCTCAAGAAGTCCTTCGAGAATACCATCCAATACGAGAGAGAGAGAGAGAGAGAGAAAGAAAGAGTCGATCGGTAATCTCTCGATAATTTGTTGAAGAAAGAAAGAAAGAAAGAAAGAAAGAAAAGGAGGGGGAGGGCGGAGAAGCTAAATAAGCAAAAGAGAAGAAGAACTAAGGGAGGGAGCGGGGAGAGGGGGGGGGTATATAATGTTTGCACCTATCTCCGTCTTTCTCATTCTCTTGGAAAAAGATACGTCCGTAAAGTTCGTTAACGACCATATACCCCTACCCGCGAAACTGGATTCTGTACTCCAATTACGTACGACGAAAGTAAAAGGCAAAGAAGGAGTTCTTCGACGTATCGACTGCTACGTCCCGATAAGACCCCAAACGTCCGGCGTCGTCCGTTACGATGCCCAAAGAGAAAGGAAGAGATAGAAGGGAAGAAAAAAGGGGAGTCTACATATAAAAAAAGAAAAAAAAAATAATCAAGATAGAAAGAGAAAAGCAGGCATTGCTTCTTCTTCTTCTTCTTCTTCTTATTCTTCTTATTCTTATTCTTCTTCTTCTTCTTCTCTTCTGCTTTTAACTACGCACGAGAGAATTTTTTTCGGCGGTGATCCAAAAGATCGAGCACGCGACGGGTCAGCTTCGTTCGAGGGATCGAGAAAGGATGGAATCGATGGTCCGTAAAGCGCATCCCATGGAGATTATAAGGAAGAATCCATCGACGACCAACCCAAGAATAAAAATAAGAAGAAAGTTTTGGTTAGAAGAGAAACCTTCTATCTTTCTTTCTTTCTTTCGTTCTTTCTTTCTTTTATCTGCTTTCTTCTTTTTCTTTATTTTTATCCTCGAATGAGTAGCCATTGTCGTGCTTAATTTACCGTTAAATTGTTTACATCTCATTAATCGCGATAGAAAGGGTGAATGAGTGAATGAGAGAGAAAGATAGAAGATAGAAGCAAGCAGCAACGGTGACGGTGACGGTGACAGCAGCGGCAATGGTAGGACAATCAGGATCATCATCAACGATGCACGTCATTCAAGTCAGTCATGGACCCGTGGCCATCGCTTTAATTTCGGTCTGACTACTTTGTGAACTTTTTTATGAAGAACGAAGAGACCGCCGACCACCGCCGCGTAAGTCTCTTATTTCAACTATGCTATCCGAATTTATGCTACAAGATCAAAAAGGAACACCAATTTGAATTCGTTCAACCGTATCTTTCTTCTTTATTAAAGACAACAGAGAGAGAGAAAGAGAGAAATTATTCTATCATATTGATAGAAAGATGTTCTACAATGTCTACAAGAAGAATCTTGATTAATCAACGCAATCGGTGTAGGTAAACAAAGTGAATAAATCAAAGTATTACTGTATTTAATGACTACATGAAAAATATGAAATCTACGTGATAATAAAATCCGATCAGATTGTCATACGAGAAATCGAATTTTGATATCTTTTTTTTATCTTATTTCTTTGATGATAAGAACACAACAACAAGACTTCTCTTAAATGATTCTCAATTTAATATACACTTGCACAAAGAAATAAAGAAAGATCGAATCTTGAATGATCGAGTGAACGTTGTTGGAATTTGTCGAAAGTGTATGGTTAGCGGAAAAGATCGGTTGTTGCTTTTTGCGGCAACATTTGTGTAAAAGCCAATCAACGTTAAAGAAGTACCAAATCGCGGTACGGTATTCTTATAATGAGAGAGAGAATTAAAAAAAGAAAAAAATAAAAGAAAAAAGTGAGGGTACTCGATCCGTGGTAGGATAGGCCGGACTATCTACACGGGATCTCATGCTATCGGCTTTCAATAAGCTTGATAAAGTCAACGGGCTACGGGTTGGAAGGCAAAGGGAAAGAAAGTATCGGGATACTTCGAGAAAAGGGGATGCAACCCGCGAATAATTCACGCATTATCTACACCATCTTTTCTCCTTCTCCTGGTTCAAGCAAGTTCTCTGGAGACTACCGATAGGTACTCTACGCTACACACTTGCCCAACGAGCCTTGCTCTCCCTGCGTCCACATCTTTTACACAACCTACACGAATCTTCCCCTTCAGACAACGCTGCATATACCAAACAATCTCGATACGCGGAATCCACGTTCTCGATTAACTTCTAATAGACGTCGTTAAATATCCCCATATAGATAATTAACTGGCCATTCTTTTCAGGTAATAAGAAATAATAAAATTCATCTTCCTTTCGGTGGAAGATCGACAAAATACCATAATCGTTTTTCAAATCATCAAATTGTTTAACATACAATATTTATATGAATAAATGTGGTCTTTTTGTATCAAATATTTGGACTCACCGGTCAGATGACTTCCTGTGAACTCGAAATCGTCGTCCTGATCCCAATGCTTCAAGCTCAAATTGGACAGAGATGTTGCGTTGGCGAATTCCAAGTTTGCAAAATGCCAGTCCAGTATTTGACGATCCTTTGATGATAAGTACACGTCACTGTAATCAATCGTATATGTATAAATAAATTTTTCGTTATATTCATTATTATTATTATTCATTTTTATTAGTATTTATAATTAATGTATGTACCTTGGTGGAGATGCCTCCAACTCCTGTAACTTCGCTTCGATTTCTTTCTGCTGTTCCGCTAGCTGATCCCATTCCTACGAAGATTAAACAACAACTATCAATTTCTGTATATTAATTTATTATTGTATTAAGAACATAAGGTTTTTTTATTAAATGTTTACCTTGCAGGCATTATGAAGATCACGTAATTTCGAACGCAACACGAATTCTTGTGTGATATCCCTTGTCTGTGATTTATTTTCTGACATTTCTTTGTATTGTTTATTTAAATCTGTTATACGACTCATAATTTGTATCATCTAAAACAAAAAATAAATTTATATTTTTTTAAATGTATGTTATAACAACTGCAACAGCAATTATTGGATGCAATACTCACTCTATGTTGATTGGTAATTAATCTTCCTTGTAAAGAAAGAACCGAACGTAAATGTGCAACTTGTCTTTGTTTAACACCCTGTTCTTGTAAACGTATAACCCATTCTAATGCTTGACCTAACGATACCGGCCGTGTATTGGTACCTTGGCTTCCCGTTCCAGCATTGCCTATATAATTAAAATCTAGCTGATGTGACAGATAAGACGTTGCTTCTAATAATCTATTGAACTCTCGTTCAACCATTTCGTCTTTATCTTTTGGAACCTGTTTGATAAATGTTTATATTAAATAAAAGAAATATAATTATAAATGATTTACAATACGTACCGTTTGGCCATCACTTTCGTATAAAGGACACTTCTGTCGTATTTTATGAAGCTCCATATTAATTTGTTTGCTAAGAGTTGTCACTGGATTACCACCTAATCCTGTGACCACCATGGCTCCTAAATCCGCAATGTAAGATGATTTACGAAACGTCGCAATTCTTCCACCTACTCGATCCTAAAATGAAAAAATTAAGAATCTGTTTATTTATAAATATTTATAATGTATATTAGGTAATAAAAAGAGAAATTATATTAGAACGTACTCTTGCTTCTAGTACAATTACTTCTAAGCCAAATTGTTGCATTTGTTGGGCTGCTGCTAAGCCAGCTATTCCTGCGCCAATCACTATAACTTTACCTAATTTTTTAGTAGGTATTGGCTGCAATATACAAAACAATTACGATCAATATTATACTAAGTGAAGAAACTATATATAATACATTGGTTTTTGTTTTGACATACCTTTAAACGCTTAAAAACACCAAAATTTATAAAACCATGACGTTCTAAAAAGGAATGAATACGACGAGTTAATAAAGTATCACTGTTGTACGGTGGTTCTATGGCAGGTAGAGCATTTTCAATGATTAATTGTTGCTTTGGATTTTCAAGCCACAATTGTAGCTGAAAAAAATGATCATTAAGTTATTACAATACACCAAAATAAACAACGTTATTGATAGTCTTACAAATAAAACTTACAAGTCGATTTCTAATATGTAGAAATACTTTTTGTGTTTGTGGTGGTCCTCCGGATACATCTGGGAAACATGCCGCTTCTGTAGACGTTAATTTATCAAATGGAAGACGGCTTTGAAAAGCTGCACCTTCCAAACCATTTAATAATTCTTTCACTGAAATTATCATAAAGAAACAATGAGAGTTTTTCTTCCAAAGGATTATTTTTTAAATATATATATAAAAAAGGTTTGTAACTACCATGCGGATCTTCGTGGTCACTATCCTGATCCTCTTCTTCTTTTGGTTCTACTTTAGGCGCTGATGATGCTGGCACTGATAACACCGGATCAGATTCTTTTTTCACATCACTGACTATTTTCTTCTCTGGAGTAACAAGACCGGTTTTAGATTTTTCTGAAGTATCCGATGCATTTTCATCTTCCAATTGATTATATTTTTCTTCCATTTCCCTATACTCTACCTGTAGTATATACACACACACACACATGAATGCATTACTACATGATTTTATGATATTTCAACAATTTAAATAAATTAAAACAATTGTTTATGAATACAATAATTTATCTAATATTATAATTCATATAATAAAAGAATACTATGAATGATAATATTGTTATATGATATTAATCTATTGGAATATTGTATAATATTGATGATTCATCGAGAAAAAAGGATGCAATTATATAAAATAAGGTATCACTGATACTTCAATGTCTATCTATAATCAAAACATAACCTCACTCAATTAATCAAAGTTTTGATTAAACAAAGTCATTCTGTAATATTAAAATTTAATTAATAAAACATCATATAAGATTATTCGATTGAATTTGTTAATAAACAAAAGTGACAAGATATATAAACATGAGAAATTTTAAAGGAGTACTATGATAAATCTCATTTCAGTCAAGTAGTTGTAAGATAAAGTATCAGAATAGCAATAATTATATAATAATTAATAAATTCGTTGCATACCTTAGCTCTTTTTCTTCGACTCATCTTGATCGGATTTGGAAACTGTTAAGTAAAATAAAAATATTGTTGAGAATAATCACACGGGTTTGTTTTGACTCTTTGAACCGGCGGCATTAGAGGTTTAATACATAGACGTCAAAAAAGCAGGTAGATTGTAATCAACTTGGTGGCGCTAATAACGATCGACAGCAGCGCCACCTACAGTACAATTTTTCAACTTCTCACTCATTATCACAAATTTTAAATCGTACATTTTTATTTTCTTATATATTTCTGCATTTTTTTTTTTTTCTTAAAATATATTTCCATAATTAATATAATTATTATTAAATATTTAAAAGAAATTGTTTATAATGCCATATATGACGGTAAATTAAAAACGTCAAATGCATTATGGAATTACTCTCGTTTTTGACATTACAGGAGTGAACAATCAAACTGTATGATAATAAAGCGAATATTTCGTAAATGGAAATGTAATTATGAAAGCTCGTTAAGTATGAAATCATTACGTTTAAATAACGCTAACGAGTGGTAATAATTGAATTTCTCATAACGATGAAATTAATATTTTAAAAATGTCCTACTCTACTTAACGATAATTACTTGAAATACTCTTATCTGTAAAAGACTCCAGTACCTTTTCAGTCAGTTTTAATTTTATTTTGTACGAAGTAAGCCAATTTTGAACAATTAGAATACGTTCGAAATGAATTGTTTAGCTGATAACGATAATTTAATAATATTTTTACAATTGTTAAATATTAGCACTGCAACCTGGCCACTACAATCAGACACTAACATTTTAAAAAAAATTTTATATGGATTATTATGGTGGAGTTATGCTGTTAATGGTACAACTTCCATAATGGCATTACTGAGGGGTTTTTCTTATTATCGTCAAGATATCGTAAATATGATGAAATCAATAGTAGAATTTGTATACATATGCGAATCACTTTTCAACTTATGCTACTGCACATTGCAAAAATCCAATTTCAAGGTTGCAGCAAATCTATTTCAAAAATATTTATATACATTATTAAAATGCATTGAAATTTAATAAAAAAAAATTTGTTTATAGATGCTCATAGATGATATGAAACAATTATCAGCAAAATCAACTCCTTTTGAATTAACTCTGAGACGTAATAATTTAAAAACGACGAGCTTATTTTTAGGATTTATGTTTACCCTCTTCTTCAGTGGTGGTTCAATTTTTGTATTTGCTCCGTCAATAATACACAACAGAGAGATACCACTCAATACAATGTATCCATTTCCATTAACAAAAAAATGGGCGATGTATCTTGTGTATATATTAAACACATATACAGTTATGCAAGCATTTTGTGCTATCAGTGTTGACTTGTTGGTAATTGCAATATTAAGTAACGCAGCTTTTAAATTTATCATACTTGGGATTAAATTGCAAAACATTACCAATGATACTGAACTGAAAAATTTTGTTATTGAACATCAAGATGCTATCAGGTATTAATTTAAATAAATAATAATTTTGTTCATTGCTATAAATTCAAATAATTGATGATATGATAAACATATTCCTTTTTGACAGATATGTCACAATAATAGATAATACTGTTACACCCATCCTTGTTAAATCCATAGTAGCAGCATGCACATATTTAATTACATGTAGTTTGTTGTTGTTAAATGTAAGTACTACTTTTTTGATTTTAATTTTTTAAATAATATCTTCTATAAGTATTATCATTTTTATAGGATGTACCTTTACTACATGTAACACAGTTTGCTGCAGTAACAATATTATCTTTCACACGACTTCTCGTATGCAGCTGTGTGGCTCAATCAATGACTGACATCGTAAAACATATTATTTTTAAATAAGCATTTTATATTCATTCATTTTAAATACTGATGAGATCACTGTTTCAGGCTTCCAATTTAATTTCATTAATTACAGTATCCTCCTGGCTAGAATCCTCATCGACGATGCATAAAAATATACTTTTTATCATACAAAGATGTCAAAAGCCTATTACTATTTCGGTAAACGGTATTATACCTGCTTTATCTCTCAATTTTTGTGGATTGGTAAATACATTTATAATCTTTTCTTTTATTAAACATTATATTATATTATATTATATTTGTCTAATATTATTTTTTATATGTCATAGGTAATGTATAAAACATTTTCTTATATAATGACATTAAGAGCAATATTAAAAGTATAAAATATACAAAGATATATTTTACAAAAAAAAATGATAATAAAAAAAAGATAATACCAATCATATATTACTAATATATTCCAACAATTTGTTTATATAAGTAATAAATATAAATATATAATATTTTATTCATTATATACTTGCCTTTTCAATATTTCAATATGTACACCATCTTTCATATTTAATTTATATATAAACGTATTAAATCATTCTCATTAGCTGGAAAATTTGTAACTGGACAGCATTTCTTATTACGTACTTCAGGTAAAATACATTGGTAACAAAATATATATCTACAAATCAAAGATAATTATAATTGTAATGCGATGTAGAACAAGTAATGGTATTTAAAATTAATTTACATACCCTGATACCATAAGTACTGTACGTATATGTGGCACTTTCATACATAATGGACATAATCCTTTATATTTCTTTGCTGATGGTGATATCTTAAAATCAAACATTAAAATATTAAGCATTTTTTTAATGGAGTAAATTTGAGATTCTTTATTAAATTTATATTTTTTGTACCTTTGGAGCTGGCGGAGCTGGAAGCATCATTACATCTGTAAAATAATTCTCTTGACTCCACCAAGATAAAAATTGTAAACAGAAGGCTCCAATTTCAAGAGATCTAGCAAATGTTGATTGAAGTACATCCAATCCATCACTAATAGTGAAATTATTGCTTCTAACTTTGTACAATAATTCCGTAATAGGAACAATAGCTCTTGTTTCTGAATATGTAAGTACAATGCCAAGAAACCTTAACAAAGGTGTCGCATACATTGATCTTCCAGATACATAAAGTATATAATTACATAATGTTATAGATTCATATAAAGTGAAATAAGTATCGTGTCCTTTGATAACACATTTTCTGAGAAGTTTTTCCCATTTCTATAACAACAATAATATGTAATTTTATATAATCCAATTTATGAAATTAATTAAATACAATATTTTAGAGACTTACCGATTTAGGTACATAATTGTCAGCTTCTTGTAGTTTATATTGATAACTAAGTTTAAGTAACTTTCCTCTTAAATAAGGTAACAAAACAAGTAATATTATAGAAAAATATTTTTGTTTTCGTGTTAATTGATCATAAAACTTTTGGTTTACTAATCCAATACGCTTTAATCCATAAAACGTTTCAGAAAATGATCCAGCTAAAACAAATATAATTAATATTAGAGAACAACTTTTGTAATGTCATTGAAAATATCGTTTATAATTAAAATAAAAATAACTAATATACTTACAATATTTGTTGAGATAGTATCGTTGAAGAAATGTGTTAAAAATCAAATATCCTTCGTCAGACCATTCAAGTAAATGTCCATATCTTTCATAATTAAAAGATACAAGGAACTAAAACAAAATACAATTATATGACAATTAATGATTCATTATTATTTATAATACAATTTTATAATATTCATTACTTACTGATAGAATCTTTTTAAAAGCAGGTTCAAGTATATTGGCAAGAGATTCTTGTGCAACAATTTCAAAAATTGAAGGTTTAATGCATGTTGTTCCAGTTAAATGTGCACCCTTTTCTGCCATTGTTTTATAATTATTGTAAATATTAATGTTTTAAATTATAACAATTGTAATTGCTTAGTAATCATGATTCGTATGCATATAAAAGTTATTTCACTTTTTTTCATTTACAATTCAATGTCATATAATAAAATCTATTACGACACCACAACATAACCACAAAAAAACAAGATATGAATAGTATAAATTATCTACATTCCATTAAAATATATAAATTATTTACTTTTTCAATGACATCTACTTAATTACCTCAAATATTAATTTAATTTAGTAATTTCATCATAATCGTACATTATGTTTGCGAATAAATAGCAAGGTTATTAAAATCAAACATGGAGACGTATAGCGCTAAAACACAATTCAAATGTGATTGATACTAGTTTTCTATATATATATATATATATATATATATACAATTTATTCATATATAATTAATAAATATATAATGATAAAATCAGCATTTTAATAATAATAATTTTACTTATATCCATTCAATTTGAATATTTGGTAAATGATGTTTCAATTGTTTTTTAACATCAGTTGGATTTTCTACATATCTCAGTCCTTCAAGTTTCAATGTTTTCAAATTTCTACAATCATTTAATAAGAAACTGAATTTAGCAATTAATCATAAGATAATACATGTTTGTAAAGTTTTTAATATTTATACATACTCAAGTTTTCCTAATTTATACAATCCTTCATCGGTTACAGTTGGACAATCTATAACTTCGAGATGAGTAAGAGAGTTTTTTAAATACAATAATTTTGACATTGCTATATTGCAAATGTATCGACAACGAATAAGCTTAACTTCCTCTATATGATTGCAACCTTCTAAATAAACAATTTTATAATGAAATTAAAAGAATGAACAATTCATTTATCTCTTTTCTAAACTAATTTTCACTACGTCGTACTAACCAAAATATGGAAATCCTACATATGTTATGCCTGCATTTACAGCTTCAACCGATTGTATATAATTACTTCCTTTTAGTGTGATCAAAACATTATAATCCTTTAAATAATTAGATGAATTTTTCCATTTAACGTAGGCTCCATTTTTTAAAAGCCATTCAGCACAAGCTTGATCAGGGCCAACTTCTTTGATCCTTTCTTCACTAACACTTTGAATACATAATTAATTTTGTTAAATATAAAGAAAAATGCTAAACAATTCATTTATTATAAAGAACTGCATAGTTCAATATAAAATGAATGTTTGAATAAAAGAGAATTAAGGTAATGTTAATTATATTAATTTTTTGAAACATTTGTTATAAACAAACCTATTAAAAATTTTCGTCAACCAATAAAACAAAGATCTTTGTTGAAATTTGTTTTCTTTTCTTAGGGAAGAAATAAGTCTACCATTTAAAATCTGTAAAAAAAGAAAGAAATATTATAGAAAATGGATCATTTTTTTCTATAAGATAAAAATGAATGATTTTAACCTTATTAATCATAGTGAATTATTTCGATGAATTTATTTTTCTCATTTATTTATTTCTTTATTTATTTATTTACGTAAATACGTAAATACATTCCTATAATATTGCAAAACAATAATAATAGAATGCAATGTTACTTTACTTCTCTCATGCTATTGGTCGAATGCCTGCGCTGTTCGAAGAGCCATCTATAATTACAAACTTGACAGCTGATCAAACGGTATTTTAAAATAGTAGTGGCAAACTGTAACTCTGTGCTTACGATACTTAATATTTAAATATTAATTTAGATAAAATAAAAAAAGTATATTTATAATAAAAATAATAGTTATTAAAGAGTGTTTTTTTTAACAAATAGAATTTAATAGATTTCAAGGCTATTTCAAATTCAAAAGAAGAGTTCGAGTATTTGTTTATTGGAAAGAAACAATGCCGCAACAAATGAATGTACTTTGCTGTTATTCCTGTGAAATGTTTCAAGTAAGTTAATTGTTTCTATCTTTTATTGTTTTTATTTTATTTTATTTTTTTTCTATATATATTATTGTTTATTTTATTTGTTGCAATTGTACAACATTCATATAGGTTCATATCGTGAAAAAAGAACAAAAATGGCAGTGCAAAGTTTGTAATGAAAAACAATCTATTCGGCGAGTATGTTATTATTATTATTATTATTTTTGTTATAATTTTAATTTTATTATCATATGTAAATTAATTATAATACAAAACATGATTATATTGTGAATAGGTTTATTTTCAAGGATCAGGACAAGAGTGTCGTTCTCATGTGCAAGAATTAAACATGCAGAAATTAAAAGATCTTGAGTCAGAATAAACAATTCATTCTGATACAGAGATGATGGAGTTAATGAAATATAAATAAATAATTACGCAAATAGTTTTAAAAGAAAAAGAACCAAAATCTATAAATTCTGACTAAATTTTTTTTATTAATAATAAATGAAGTTGAAATTAAACCTAGCACGTAATAAAAGTTGAAAATATATTTAAAAGACATTCATATAATGATTTTTAATAGAAATGATTTTTTTTTTTTTAATTATTCATCAATGCAATGATTTTTATCCAACCAGTTATAAAATGCAAAAAAGTTTAACTTTTAGTATTTATAATAAATTATAACAAATATATACTTATCGTTTATATTTATAAAATTATGTCTGAAATTAAATAAAGACAATTATATATATATATATATTTATTCATTGGCAAATGAGAAATGATTTTTATTTAAATAAGTATTTCATGGCAAGGACAGTTGTGTCTAAAAAAGTAATACTTTTATTACATAATTAGATTCATAAAAATAATTCAAAAACTTTCTATTCTTTTTTTTTCCCCCCATTTTCGTTTTTTCCTTTTCATTTTTCCTTTTTTTTTCTTTTTTTTTGAATTATCTTTTTACAAGCTTTACAATGTCGTAAGATCAATAATTAAAAATATAAATAAGTTATTTATTTGTTATTATCTACATATGCACAGGTGCAAGCCTGAAAGCTAAATTATATCTGTAACGCATTATGAAATAAAATAGAATAAGCACTGGATGAAGTACAACAATAAAACTTTGTTTTGCTCTACGTGACGTAGTATATCAACTTACTCAGTTTACTGGGTATTTTTTTTTTTTTTTTTGATATTCTTAAACATTTTCTTTTTTTTTTTTTTTAATAATAACAATTGTAAATACATTGTCCTCGTTAAAATTTGAATCTGTTACAATAACAACGATGAAACAAATTTTGTTCGATTAAATGAAGTTACAGCAATATATATTTATTAAAAAAAAAAAAAAAAAAAAAAAAAAAAAAATTAATGTACGACTTTGTATAATAATATGAAGAGCAAAAACATAAATAAAGTAAAATTCAATAGAAATGATATATATGTGTATTATATATGTTATATTTCTAACACATATATATATATATGTATAATACATCTATTTTTTTTCTTACGTAATTTATTTTTTGTTTATTTATTTTTCTTTTTGTTTTTTTTTTCTTTTTAAATTCCCCTAGTACATACCAGTATTCTAACTTTTTATTAAACGTTCATCCGTTGCAGTATTTTTTTTATTTTTTTTTTTTTTTATTTTAAACAGAACGAAGAGTTTAGAGTATATAAACGATATCATTTATTTCTACTTATTAAAAGATAAAAATGATCGATTTCATATAATCGAAGTAAGAAAGCCGACGTTTGTTTTCGTTTGAAGCTAGTTGTAGAAAACATTTTTCTTGCTTATATATATCAATAAATGTACACAGTCTTAGGATAGTATAACAGCTGCGCTGCGGTGATCTGATTCGTTTTCGTATTCTCTTTTTAAATATTCATTTTAAAATATTAATAAAAGATGATTGTATTCGAGAAAACCTGGCAGTGCATTATAAGAACGTCTTTTTTTTTTTTTTTTTACTTCCAATAGAATTAAATTTTAGATAAAACACTTGTATGAATGACTTAACTAACTTTAAATAGTTATATTTAATTGTTTATAGTCGAAAGTTGCTTGTGTTTTATTTTTCTTTATGAATTTGTTAAATACAATAAAGTTATTAGAGATTGACTTTGATACAGTATCCATCCCAAGTTTTATATCATCGTCATTTAAAAAATTCATTTTTATAAATTAAATCTTAATAAGTTTTCATCTTTTTTGTGTTTTTTATATTAAATAGATTTTAAATAATTTTAATTGACCTATCCATAATCCTTGTCGCTAATATTACGAAATAATTTATAATATTATCAAATGTATTTGAAAATTTTGTGGCAATTTGATCCACTGTTGTCAAGAAAAATAAATTTGAAAAAAGATAACGAAATAATTAAAAAAAAAAAAAAAAAGAAAAAAAAACACAATTCTAAAATAAATTTACCAATACTGATGTCTGTGACGTCGCGTAATCGTCGCATCTTCATGATGTCTCAAGCTACTTTGCCAACTTCGACTTCGTCTGTTCCAAACGCTACAAAATTATAAACAAATCTCTCATTGAATTATATAAAAAAAAAGAGAGAGAAAATCAAATGATACAAATTAAAAAAAAAACTTACCTTGGTAATTTTTTTCCGTCTTTTATTAGGCGGACTACCGAGTTCACTTTCTCGAATAATTTGTAAGGCTGATGGCACAAATAAATCCTCTACGTAAACAAATAAAGAAATAAATGAAATAAAATTAACATCAATTTGTCAAAAAATGAAGAGAGCATAACAAAGATATTGTTACATACCAAACGTATTACTATACTTTCTTTTAGATATATATTTTTGATGTTGAACTTGAGGCATCGTTTCTCTTGCACTTCCTACTGTACAATCTCGCGTCCCTTTACAACCCTTCAAATGTTCTAACTGATCATGAAGATAGGATCTATCTGATGATGATAACATCGATATTCTATTCCATTGTTCAAACGGATCTATAAATAAACAAAATATAAAAATATTTATATTTACATATTAACATATTCGTAAAAAATCATTTTTTTTTTTTTCATGTTTCAACTTACCGATTCTTAAATTGTAAAAAGTGACTAAACCAGTAGTGAATTCGCAATAAAGAAAATTATGCGTAACGTTAATAGTACGAATACACGAGTAGGTATTGTTATTAGCGTTCATGCAAAAACAAAATGGTCCTGCATTCCATAATGGAGCAGTACGCCAATGATCATTGTCATGCTCGAAGCAATTCATTTTTTCAGTCAAACAATCCTTTTCAAGTTTAGCCTTTTTCTTAAGTTTTCGTTCTTTCTTTTTAAGTCGTTCTTCTTTTAAACGTCTCCTTTCCTCTCTAGCTATCTCCTTCTCATCCTTTTTGGAATACGAGTCAGGTTCGCAGTAGCATTTGTGACGTGCTTCTAAAGGACTGTTTAATAATGGTGGTAAACGACCATTGTTATTTGTCGCTGTTATACCTGTTATTTAAAACATATTTTATTTATTTTTTAATAATAATAATAATAATAATAATATATGATTATAGTATACAAAGATATACCTTGCTTATGTTTTCTATCTGGAGTCTCCAATATGGTAACGTCTATTCTAGCTGGTCCCAGAATACCACCTGTTTTGTTCCTTTGTACTTTGGGTATTTTTTTAACAGGAGGGATTGTCGTTGGTACAGTTAATTGTATCGTTGAACTAGCCGTATTAGATTCGCTTTTACTTGGAATCGGATGATTTACCGTGGTAGATACAGTTGGTTTGTAAATTGGTGTACCAAATTCGACGGTACCGATTGAACCTGGTGTCTCAGTTACGAACGATGAAACATGTTGCGATGTTACTTCGGTCGTCGTTAATTTATTATTTACATTGTTATTTCTATAATTATCTTCTTGAGTGTTATCGTGAACACTGGTAAAAACGATTGGAACGTTCGTTGATTTATCTGTTTGATATTGTGATTTTTGATTGAAAGTTACTTCATCTTGAATGGGAGCAACAGTTCCTCCAGTATTTTCATTCGCGTTATGATTCGGTGGAACATCATCGTGAACGCTATTTGTTAACAGAGTATTATTGTTCTTACGATTGTAAGGAATTTTTCTACGTCTTTGTTGTTTATGATCTTCAGTATCTGTAGTATTGTTGGATGATTCTTTGATTTTTTGTCTACGTGGATTTTTTTTGACTTTCGGTAACATAGTGGTCGTTGTGCTGGATAATTCTAAAGTAGATTCTCTTTCATGAGTCGAAAGTTCGGGACGAGTAACGTTATATTTATTATAATTATCTTCCTGAATGGTCGAGTCTTTTTCAATGGTGGTAAACTGAGACGACTTTGAAGAAGTGGATCGATGGGTCGTCGTAGTAGTGGTAACGTTAATCGAATTCGCATGAGGCCCTTTCTCGTGTTTTTTGTGATGCCTACTGGTGTGATTCTTAGAAGTATGATAATGTGGTTTATGAGAAACATGTGGATCCTCCGACTCGGAAGGCTCCTCCTCGTTATCCGGAATAAATACGGGACGTTTGATCATTAAATGTCGACGTATTTCCTTTGGAAATTAATTACAAATTAATATTCAGAATAAATGTATATTAAATGATTATAACAAGATGGAAATTTACCACACCTTTAAAGTTTCTAATTGCATTCTCATCTCTTTTATTTGTTGTTCGATCTTTCGTCTGGACAATCTCCATTCGTTGGGATCCAAATAAATAGCTTCGCTACAATTAACTCCACCTTCGGGTAGCACTGAACACTTAGATGGTAAGGTAACTCGCGGTGAGGTTGAATGACGGGCGTGTGTTTGCTGTGAAATAAAAATAAAAAATAAAATATTCAGACCATCTCGTGGAATCATTAAAATTCCAAATTTCGTGGAATACACTGTAGAAATTTCCGATAAAAAGTGAACAAACAAATCAAAAGTGAAAAAGTTTGTTTAAGATATGAATTAGTAGGAATTCGTTGTAGTAATTCGTAATAGGTAAAAGATACAAAAATGATTAACAACTTACTTTTAAATCATCCAATTCCTCTTCTATACTTTCCATTATTTGTGTAACATGTTCAATCGTATCTTTCTTCGTTGCACTTCTTCTAACTCTTCTATGTCTTTTGATCACATCTTCGACATTTAATCGACCTTTTACGATCTTATCTAAACTAGGATCAAAATCGTTAATCGAGTAACTTGAAATCAAACGATCATCCGATACGTTTTCTTCTTCATTGCTTCTTTGCTCATTATTATTATTATTATCATCATTATCATCATCATTGATCCGCATTACCGAAGTACGATTAAAATAGACATTTCTGAAAGCAACGTTTACCTGCGTTTCATAACGAAAGATCAGGATAATCCAATTACCGTTTGATTTAGCTTCTAATTAGATACCTGAATAAAGTGTCTCCCTCGTGGGAATATTGTCTAAGCGTATGTAAATCTTGTAAAAATTCATCGTCATCTTCTTCATCTATCGCACGTCGATCTCTCATATCATCCAGATCATCTTCCTCCTCCAGTTCATCATCCTCAGATATTTCTCTTTTACCTGCATTCATTTTTTTTTTGTATTTTTTTTTTTTAATTAATTTTTAACATTTTTTATTGAATATTAAATTATATTTGATATATAGAACTGACCTCTTTTCATAAAATATCCACTCGTTTCACCATAAGGATCGAAAGGTCTTCGATCCCTTCCAAACCCGTATCTCGACATATCGTAATCGTTAGTTTCCAATCTCGTATAAATCAATCCTTGAGGTGTGAAACATGCACACTTTTTCGATGTTCTTAGTATAGGTGGTGGTAATGTATATCTACATTTATGTCTTCTCCAACGATGACCATCTCTCTCGCAACGCCACTTTTGACCATGCACGCAATCGGCTTGAGCTTCCGGTCTTGAACATTCGATTGCTAAACGTTCGTGTTTCGAAGCAAATGGCGATTGAACTGGATGAACTCTGTTGTCCAAATGTAAATCCGGAGCTTTCAATTAAACACACAAAGTTTATTAATTAATGTGAAATTAATATTCGAATTTATTGGGCTTATGTTTTTGTTGTATGTAATAAAATCAATTATAATAAATAGTAGAAAAATTATTGTTATAGAATAAAATGTTATTGTACTTGTTTCATCGATAATCGATTCGTCAAAATCATCCTCAGAAATATCTTGATCACTTCCCGTATCATTTTCTAGAAATCGACCGGTTTCAGAATCCTCAGTTTCAGCGATGTCATCAACCTCTTCATTAGGTGAATTATGAGTTTGATGTTTAGTCATCGTCGCGTTTTGTTTCCTCGCTTCTCGTGCTTTTGATTCAGCGATTGATTCTGGGGTCTCACGACGACCCGATGATTCGATTAAAAATGTATCGGGCCATTTTATTTTTGGTCTTCTATTACGTTTATTACTACAAATAAAAAATATTTTTTTTAATAGATTCTCATCTACAATTCAAATTTCTGTTGTGTAAATTTACGGAACAAAGTTTGACATATTCGAGTTGGCCAAGATACAAAATTATTAAGGGGTTTTTTTTTTTTTTATTTATAACACAATTAGATATGAAATATTTCCAAAATGTTGTCATGCAATTTATTTCAATATGAAACAAACTTCAAATTCCACAACACAATTTATCAACCAACCAAAACACATCGCGTAAATTATAATTAAATCATTTATCTATAAAAAAAAAAAAAACAGAATAAAAATTCACTCACTTAAGAAATAGCATTTTGAAAGATCGTCCATCCATTTGGGGTGGTGTTTCAACACCAGCGATGTCCAGGAAAGTTGGCGCCAGATCAATGTTTAAAACTATGTCGTCTACTCTGGAACGTTACATAGAACTTCTATCGCGACTCGATGCTTAAAGGTAGCACTTAGGGGTATTTGCTTTATATACTAAGATCCATTACTCAATCGTAGGAAGAAGAAGAAGAAGAAGAAGAAAAAGAAAGAGAAGATGAACGTGCATTGAATCCGTTTCTCCTCAGTTCCTCTCTCTCTCTTTCTCTTTCTTTTTCTCTCACAGTCAATTTCCACAACGATTAGTTGCAAAAACCGATGGAGATAGGAGTAACACAACGCGACACAAGGAGAATCCGAGAGTCCAACTCGACATGGATTTATACTTCATAGGATGTAAGTATATCTATGTATGTGTATATACATATATATATATATATGTAACAAGTTAAGCGATATTCTTGCTGATGTTACTGCATCTCAACCCAATATGTGTTGTATGTGTATTGGATATTACTATTACTACGATTACTACTACTAACATATACGTATATACAGATACATATATATCAGTCGCGAACCACTTTTCTCATCGCTTGGTTTCACGGTCCAGCAGGATAATTTATAGCGTACCAAGACTCTTTATGGCGGACCGCGAAACCGTAATTCCAGAAGACGTTCCAGACAACGGGCACTTACGTGCAAGTGCTCTATTTATTGCCGTGAAATCTTGCTAAAGGTTTAAGGGAACGAACAGATTGTACTTTTCAATGTATATGTCTATATATATATATATATACAATGTATAGTGTGTGCTTGGCAATCCGATCAACCTAACGAATTACGGAACAAATAGATCTTACGCCTTTAACGATCGACAATCTTGTTCGATGATCAAAATAGGAGAATTTAGATTTTTCTTGTTCATTTTTCAGCTTGTCGTTATCGTTAATAAAATTACAAAGATAAGAATGAAATAATTGCTTGATCTAACTTACACGGATCCAGGTTCTATACCAGGTCCTCTGATGAGGAAAGGTACTCTCACATCGAATTCAAATGGAAAACTTTTGCCTTTGATAAGACCAAATTGTCCCAAATGATAACCGTGATCGGACGTATAAATGATGTAGGTATTATCCAATTCACCCAAGTCTTTTAATTCTTGATAAATCTAACATGATTCAGAAAAATAAGTTTATTTTCTGAAGAATTTTCATTATCATATTACATGTAATTTTTTTCTTTTTTCTTATTTTGTCCACGTGTTTCATATGTAAATTACTCACTCTATCGACCGCTGCGTCGACACTTTGCAAAGTCTGAAGTCTCTTAGTCATCAAGAGATCTGTAAACTGTTTGTGTATAGGCTGCATCTTTTGAGTGACTTGAAGAATCCACTGTTTGTCTGGATTCGGCGCGTAATCGTAAGCCGGCGTACTGCAATAAGAAACAGAAAAATATAAAGAAGATGAAGAAGAAGATGAAAAAGAAGGAGAAAAAAGATCAGTAAAATTGCTAGCACACATACACACACACACACACATAAACGAATGTTTGCAAAATCAGGGTTTCGACCACCCTGTTAAAATTGAACTTCTCGGTGTTGATTTTAAGAAGAAAGATCATTGTATACACACATAAATATATATATGTACGTGTATATACTTACTGATGAGTGGTGACGTTGAAGAAGAGATGAGAAAATTGTGGTGCGGAATCTTCTGGTCCGTGTGGCGCCGGAAAGCTTGCAACCAACATTACCGGTTTACGGGCAAAATTGTGCTTGCTTTGCCGTAGAAACGCAACGCTATCGTTAGCTATTAGATCCGGATAATAGTCCTTGCTATACTCGAAGCCGTGCTTTATCTTCTTCCCGTTCATGTTGACGCTGTAGTTGTAGTATCTCGAGTTCATTATCAGACCACCCCATTCTCGCCAACCCGGCGGTATGTACGAGCCGTTGTACTTGTTCAAATATTTACCGAAGTATCCTGCAACAAGAATAAACGGTGATATATATATATATATATATATAGAGAGAGAGAGAGAGAGAGAAATTTGGTATTAAAGTGAATACATGCGTTAAACAGTGTTAATTAATGTTTCCTATTTATTAGGTCACCGTTTTATCAACATTTTTCAATTAAATATTAATACGAGGTTTTCTACTGTAAATAAATTAATTAATAAATAGAAACATCGAAGAAAAATATTAATTTTAATTATTTGAATAATTATTAATTTTTATTAGAGACAGAAAAATGTTTCTTTACACCTTTGTGATTTTTCTTTATTTTTTCTTTTTTTCTTTTGGTATATTAACAAAAGAAAGGAGTATTTAATTTGGCACTTATTGTTAGTGGCATCGATAAAACTGGCCAAGAGAATAATCATCGACCTCCCACACTTGTCTCTTTCTCTCTCGTTTATTGAATTGAATTATTCATGGCTGAGAAAAGGGAGATCGCTACGAAATAATTAATTCAAACGTAGTACGCGAGGTCGCCTCTTTTGGGTTGCAACGACCGCTCGTATATATTTATTAGGCTTCGTTGTACCTATATAAGCTCTAAAGTATAACGTATGTTCGATTTATGTATCGATACTACGTGTATGTGTGTGTGCGTGTGTGTGTGTGTGTGTGTATGTTTGTGTATTTTTTCTTTTCTTTTTTTTCTTGCAGACAAAATTACACGGGTTGGGGATTTCGGTCGAGACAACTTTTTACAACGACGGAGGGTTGTGAGAGGGTGGTCAATAGGAGGAGGAGGAGGAGGAGGAGGAGGAAAAGGGAGGACCACCTTGGCAGAACGATCGTATTAACTTGTCGTTTTATTTTTAACGATGACATCTCAATATCGATGTTCCCGATCGATCGATGATCCTTCGTCGTCGTATTTTACATCGTAATTTCATTCTTTGCCAATTAATCTTTAAAGAAAGAAAGAGATAGATAGATAGAGAGAGAGAGAAGAGAGAGAGAGAGAGAGAGAGAGAAAAAGGTTTGTAAAAATTCACTTAACAGGATCTCAGGATGATAGACCGGTTTCTTCATGGAATTTGACAATAAAATCAAAATCCTTCGTGTTATAATGGGATTTAATCGAACGATCTCTGAACGTACCACCACCACCACCACTACCACCTGTTGCTTTACAAAACGATAGAGACTCGTGACTAAAATAAAATAAAGAAGTAGGAATGAAATAAAGAAATAAAAATAAAAATCATTTAAAATGATCAAAGAGTGGACGAGAATGCGAAAGATTGAGAGATCCGAATTAAAATGCAAGGATAATTACTCATTCCAAAGTAATAAACAAAAAAACAGATTACAATCTGCGCGAGAGTTTAAAGCCAAATAATTTATCCCTCCCCACTTCCTCCGGTCCCAACAAAAGAGATAAAAAAAATGTAGAAGAAGAAGAAAAGGATGAAGGATGTTGCGAAGGAGCCACGATGTCCTGGCGCCAGTCGCGGGACCAACTCAAAACTTGGAACGAACAAAACGAATAAAATATCCTTTCTCGTATAAAACGACGATGACAACGTTCGAAGGATTATACAAGGATGCGGATGTATTTATATATATATATACATATATCCTCGTGTATGCATATGTAGGTCACTACTGCAGCGAATTTACCAAAAACGAAGCCACGTAAAATAGTTGGTGAATTTCTATTCGAATGATATTTGATCTTTTTGGCAGGGATTATTTATCCTTACAATTCACCAATGCCAAATAGTGTTGAAAAAATCTTCATATTATCATATTTTTATGAAAATTGTTCCAACAAAATGATGTAGATTGTAAAAAGTTATGAGTACCTATGCTTATCCAATAAATAATTTGTTTTTATGTTTGGGTTTCTTTTTTTTTGTAATTAAATTTAAATAAATTTGTTACAGTGTTTTGTAATCAAATATTATCATGGGTCAAATGTACAACTTTATTAATAATGCACTTTTGACTCACAATTTATTTTACAAAATATTGCGTGTTTTATGATTTGTATCTTGAAAAATTTGATTGGGATGAAGGTTTTTTTTTCAATGAGAAGAATAAAATCGGTCAAAGTTTGTTTTAAATCGAGGAGATGTAACGTTTAACCAATCACTTTCAAATAAATCCATTAACTTTCTCTCTTCCTCTTTCTCTTTTTCTCAATACATAAATGCACAATATGTACATGGATCGTTAGCCGAGGCCCCGTTACGCTTTGATCGATTCTTGTTCCTCCTAATGCAACGCGTCGCGCGATAAGAATTTAATTGATATTTACGGCCGGCCCCGGTCGGTGGTGTGGCACGGGTTTATTTTTAGGCTGGCGCTAAATCAGCGCCATGTAAAGTGCACTCACTCTCTTGTGCTACCAATGGTGTAACCGCATAGTGTCAACGACCGGAACGCAAATCCTCCGAGTCGTCGAATTATCACGAGGATTCTTCATCATCGATTCAATCATCATTTTTCATAAATAATTGTTAAATATTTACCATCGTAAATATCATCGAACACAATTCCATTTAATTTTTAATTAAAATTAATTATTATTTATTACACGTCGAACCTGTAATATGTGTGATTTTATTATTTTTTTTACGTATTTATATAATATAATACAATATATATATATATAATTATTTATTTAAATTAAATATTTATATTAAATAATTTACATGTAATAATTAAATTATTATATATTTTATAAATTACAAAAAATGATATTATTAATTATTTATTATAATAAAAAAACAAAATAAATAAAATTCAATTGGATATTACATATATGTATTTATAAAATATAAATTACAAAATAATATTATTATATTATATTTATTATAAAAAAAAAAATAAAATAAAATACAATTTTGCAAGCATAGTCTTCTAAAAATTCTATTGAATATTAAATATAATAAATAATTGTTATTTATGGATTATTTAGTTATTATTGTAACAGTATAATACTGTAAATTTGTCTAACTAATAATTTCTAGTTAATATATATATATATATATATGTAATATGTATATTTATAGGATCAAAAGTTTATATTAGAAGTACTTCGGATTACACGAGGAAGTTCTAAAGGAAGTTGTTTCGTGCAGCAAGAGTATTAACCCGTTTTTCGAGTTCTAAAACGCTCGACGGGGGCTTCTCTCTTCGCCGATCGTTTATACGTTTGCATGCACATGCTTTTAAAACAGGGGCCCTGGTTCCTCAGTTTAAAGTACATCGAGCTCATTCTCGTACTTCGCACGATTTTCAAACGCGTAGGTAGGTACACCATAGTACGCTTCGAAGCACGAAATGTTTAACGATCGGCACGAGTTTTCCTACTATTCTCTTCTCATTCTCATTCTCTTTCTCATTCTCTTACTCTTTCTCTTTTAAACGAATTATGATAGTTTGTGATCATGTAGAACGATGCTGGTGGAACGTGAATAGAAAATATCTTTGAAGTTACTTATAAATAGTTCATTTCATCACTTTATGATTATTTTTTCTTTAACAAAAGTAATTGTAATTATTTAGAAGAACGAAAAGATTTAAATGTTAATTAAATTAATTTTTGTAAAAATAAAAATAATTAAATAGAGAGATATTATATTTTTAATTAAATTTATTTAATATAATTAATATTAAATATTAAATATTATACTAAATAAATGTATAATATTTAACATTTAATTATAAATACATAATTTAATATTATTATTTTATTTTTTATATAAAATATTTAATATTTAAATATTATATTAAATAAATTTAATTAAATTAATATTATAATAAATTATTATAATATAATATTTAATATAATTATAGTATATACAGGGTGAACGGTAACTGGTGGTACAAGCGAAAAGGGGTGATTTTACATGAAAAAATAAATCGAAAATATAGAAGAAACAAATTTTTTTTTAATATATATATATATAATATTAATATTTACCACACATCTATTTTTTACATTTATTTTAATATAATTTATATTCAATGAAATACAATTTCCTAATAAACGTAAGACTACAACTGATAACCAAATACTTCAAATTAATCGATACTCCCCTCTTGTAATAAAATCCCTTAATACAAAAAGTAAAACATTAACAAAACATTGGTTAAAATTATTAAATAAAATTGTTAATATTATTTATAATAATCTTTCGTGTTCATCGTTTCGTTGCAATATACTCGAGACGTTTGGAAGTACACCCTCAAGATAAATCTTATCAGAATGTATAGACACGATTCATAAATTTTCGATCGATGCTAATAAAAATGGTAGGGTAGATAGATAAGTAGGAAGTTAGATAGAAAGGTAGGAAAAGGGTAGGTAGTATAAATACGCTTAGATAATACTATAGGGATGAGAGAATCGGTTCGTCGCGCTTGCCTCTCTCTCTCTATCTCTCTTTCTTTCTCTCTCTCACTCTCTCTTTCTCTCTCGTGCAGGTGAGATTATCTAAATTTAAATCGTGGCTCAGCCTCCGGTGAGCTTGGTGGAGCATTGTTCGGCTCGTCGTTACGCCTTGAGAGGGACTCCGACGCCAGTTTTTTGAGTACACGTGGGATGGTGGTGGTTGTGCCAGTAGTTAGGTAGGTTGGTAAAGCAGAAAGAAAAAGAAGAAGAAGAAGAAGAAGAAGAAGAAGGTGGGCTAGGAGAGAGTGGAGAAAGGGGGGAAGAATGAAACAAAAAACTTACCAAAAAAAAAAAAAAAAAAAAAAAATACAACTCAGACCAAAAAGAGGGAGAGTCGCGAGACGATCGTACGAAAGGGGGACGCACGATACCAACCACTACCATCATCATCATCATCAGAAACAACCACTAATACAAGTACGCACCCGCAACACACGTTGAAAGTAAAAGAGCCGAAAAAGGGTTACAAAAGGGCACCGATAGAGAGACTGCACTGCAGGTGCTCACTCTTTTTCTCCGAGGATCGCTGCATTTTCATCGAGAGTTGTTGCGACCCTCCTCAAGATGTATTCTCTAAGAGAAGACCCTTCTATGATTACTTTCGAACGAGCCAAAGAATTTTATGCAAACTTTTCAACTCTATCTCTCTTTCTCTCTGTCTTTTTCTCTCTCTCTTTCTCTCTTTTTTTTTTTTTTATTTCTTCCTCTTTACTTCTCGTGTTTGGATTTTTAAATCGGTTTCTTCTAAACCGATAAGAAGAATACTTCTAAAGAAATAAGAAAAATGGTTCTTTTTTTCTTTTTCTTTTATTATTACGTTAAAGTTTCTTCCTTTTTTTTGTTTTTTTGTTTTTTGGATGATAAGTTGAACAATATTGTATGCGTAATATATTTTTGTTTATTTGTATTTTACGTTATTTTTTTCTATACTTTCAATTATTACAACATAAAATTATTTATAATAGGTAAAATTTAGATTGAGTAATTATTTAAAAATAGCAAATATTTATAATAGTTAAAAATTATATTTATATTAAAAAGTATATATATTTTATAATATAAAAATATATATATATCTATACTTCTATTAAAATAATAACAATATTATAATATTTTATCAAATATTGATAGGAACCCCAATTTATATAACAAATATATAAAATAATATAAAATTAATCTTACGAAAATGATTGAAATACCAAGTTCACAAAGAAAATGTAAAATAATGAAATTTTGAAGATACTAATATATATTTTATTGGTTTATTATATTTTATTACTTTGTTAGGTGTTAGGTATAGAATTGTATAGCTATAAAGGAAAGAAAGGAAAGGAAATAAAGAAAGGGTCACGAACGTGGCTTAAAAGGTGATACTTGATAAACGTATGCGCGCGTGACAAGATCCTCTCGCAAAGATAGGAAAGAAAATTTGTCGCCTGAACTGTGTGCACCAGTGTCCCACAGTATTCTGGTCAGGGACACCACTTTGGATAAGAGTAGAACAGAGAGAACGATAACGAAGAAACCAGTTCTCTTCTCTTCTCTTCCTTTATCCTTTCCATTTCCTTCATTTCATTTTACCTTTCATTTCCCTTCCCAACACTTCCCTTCCCAACTCTTCTCATCCTTTCGTCATCGATCTCCTTACCTCTACTTTTTTCCTTTAATTTGCTAATCCTTTCTCACTTAAGGTTAGAAGATCATAGAACGAATCTTTGAAAAAGTTTTGTAAATAATTATTATTACATACTACCTAGAACATCCGACAACTCATCATCATCTCATCGTTCATTCGACATTATTAGTTAGCCTAAGCTTGAATATTTAACGAGTACACTTCAAAACGATCTTCATTATTTTCTTTGAAATGATCGAGAAAGAAGATTAATCGACGTTAGAGTAATTAACGATATCAATCTTGCCATGTGGATATTATATACTTTACAAAGTATCTTCAGACGTGTCACATCAATATACATAGACATGTATACATATGTATACGTAATCATACCTTCGAGTTATAATTAACTTTGGTAAGAGATTCTTTTTTCGTGTTCTTTTTCCCCCCCCCCATTTCATTCAAGGACATCTTTCTTTACGTACTTCGAGTTAAAAAAAAAAAACAAAAAAACAAGGGTATCTTCAAAATCGGAATATCATCAATTTTTTTTTTATTATCCTTGACCTATACTCCTTAAATATATATATATATATGTATTACCTATACTTTTGTACTATAATGAGATTGTGAGTAAAACGTTCGTTCAAATGGAACAAGCAAAACATCTGAGCGTTAATTATCCAAGCAACGATTTGAGAGATGTCTGGTACATTCGAGATGAAAAACAGACTGCTGGAATTGTGGAAGATAGAAAGAGGTCTCCGTCGGAGAGGAAATGTTCATGGACGACAAAGTAGAAGAAGATGAAGAAGAAGAAGATGAAGAAGAAGAAGAAGAGAAAGGCTATCTTGTGTGTCTCTTTGCGTTCTGAATTTTGGAAGGACGCCAATCCAATGCCGGATGTGGAGTACAGAGGAAGAAGAAACCTGGCTGAACTTCTTCTCTCTCTCTCTCTCTCTTTTGTTTCTCTCTTGGAAAGAGAGAGCAATGTCCTTTATCCTCTTCTTCAAATTACGAATGTGCTCCGTGTGAGTAATATAAAAAAAAAAAAAAAGAATTATTTATTGGATCAATATTTTTTAATATGTAATTTAAATAAATTATTAATTATTATGTATATATTCTATTATAATTATTTATATTTATAATAAATTATTAAATTATTAATTATTATATATAAAACACTAAGATTGTATTTTAAACACGTATGCATCTATTATTATTATTATATTATAATTTATCTTGATAAAACTTTCAATTCAATCTTGCTACTACTACAATATATTGACCACCCAATTAAAATACTAACAAGTTAACGTTTACATATCAATCAAATAAAAAAAAATAAAATAAAAAAATAAAATAGACCAACTACAAATCAAAGAATACTAACTTTCTTATCTCCCTAAAGAATTGATCTTTCTCTTTCTTTTTCTTTTTATTAAATCCCAATGGAGAATGTTAAAGTTTGAACATATACTACACTCCAGATAATCCAAGCATCTACTATGTCATTGATCATAACATGTCATTTTACTGTTACTATCTTAAATGATTTGATCGATGGATCCACATAAACTTTAAATGAATCGACATAGTATAGAAACTTAGAAAGTAATTATTATAAGAGAAATAATAATATAGAAGTTATTATTATACAAACGTGACATGGAATAACAATACTATCTATTTTAACTAATTCTAATATTTCATTGAAATCATTGAAAATGTATCTCATGGTTGTGATCGTGACCATAAACTGAACTACTGCTACTTCGACTTAGTTTCTTGGTTCAAACACGAAACTAGTACTTTACAGTTCTCTGTATTCTATATCTTCTCTCTCATATAAACTTTGGTATAATGTAATAGAATGAACAAGAGAAAGAGAAAGATAGATAGAAAGATATAAAAGGTCTTCTGGAAAGATATGGCATTGTTCTCAACGTTTGAAGATCGATCGTTTTCAACATTACACGAAAGATTACCTTGGATCCAAACCTTGGACTATCTACTCTAGCGAATGTTTTTTGGACTTTCGTACGAAGAAACGTGCAGGAAGAGGAAGAGGAGGAGACTTCGTCAGAGAGTGGCGAAGATTTGTGGTCTGGCAAGAAGGGATCGTGCAATTGTGGTCGATCGTGCCGGACTAACTCGTCCAACAAGATCGAATCTCGGAGAATTCCGAGGGAATGTGCATCCCCTATATTAGTCTCTTTCTATCTTTCTCTCTCTCTCTCTCTCTCTCTCTCTCTCTCTCTCTCTCTCTCTTATTTCACCAACTGTACTATGAAACGCGAGTTTCTACTCTATGGTATGTACCCATTCTACCCTTCTAAATAACGAAAAGGACATTGAAGGTATCCATAAATCATGGACCAAAGTGATTTTAGATATTGAAATTGATTTTATCCTTAACCAATGGTTTTCTACACACAGTTCAATAATATTTATATTTAACTATAAATAATTTCTATATTTAATTTTTATTTAATAATAAAGCAATCAATTTATATCCAATGTTAAATATTATCTTTTTATTTATTTTGTAACATTTAAATTACATATTTGAAAAGTATTGAGTTTTGAGAAAAATACAATTAGTTTTTAGGATATACAGTAATCAATGTATCCAATGTTAAATAATATCTTTTTATTTTTATTTTGAAAAATACAATTCATTTTTAAGATATACTTCAAACTTTTCAAACTCACCTAGATTTTATAATTAAAATTTATATCACAATTATGTAATCATAAAATATGTTTGATACAATACACGTTGTTGTAATTACTATCAATTTTATGTAAATTTTTATATCAGTTACTTTAATAGCTGCAATTAATTTCTATTCCTTTTATCATAAAACACAGTAATTTTGTTGTTTTTTTTTCTCTTTTTTTTTTTTTTTTGCATTAACGCAATCTCCATTATATCTTCCATACTATTATTATAAATCTTATGAAGAAGAAGAAAAAAGAAAAAAAAAGGAAGGTTTTAACTGGAAATAATTATCTTCCGTTCGCTTTTTATGAAATACAAATAAGATGAGAATTGTAATTGATATCCTAGAGATTTGTGAGTTGTTCACGGCTGACCGAAGTTAACCAAGCCAGCAACAACAACAAGGATGAGAATGAGGAGGAGGAGGAGGAAGAGGAGGAGGAGGTGGTGGTGGAAAAGGCATCGTACAAACGTTAATGCGGAAAATGGGTGATTCGTTACGTGGTTCACTTTCAAGGGCATTATCAATGCTTCCTTAAAGCGAAGCCGAAAGGCTTTCGAAGTTATATCGCTTTAAAACGCCCTATTCAGAACCCCTTTTCTCGGGTAATTGTTTATGTAACAAGGATTTGTCACGGCGAACGCGCAGATTACTTCGAGTTACATACACACTGACACATCACAAAATACACTTATACACCGAATGTGACAGATAAAAGAAAGAAGATGACTTCAGACACGTCTATACATGTGTATATGTATATGTATGTATGTGTATGTATGTAAGTGTGTGTGTGTGTGTGTTAGAGGGAACAAATAGTAACTCTATGACCGCTTACGACCATTAAACGTGAGACCCCATGTCTCGTGTTTTGCCGTAAGAATCCCGCACAAGCTCTTCACGTCAGAAGAAATCTTCTTTGACGTTCCCGCTTGTGTGTTGTAAAACCCTGTGTGCTTAAACTTCGCGTACCTCATCACGATGCTTTTGTTTTTTTTTTTTTTTTTTTTTATTATTTTTCTATTTTCTTTTAAGTAAGTAAGTAAGTAAGTAAGTAAGAAGCACCTGAGAAATCCACCTAGAGAAATTCATTTTCTCTTTTCAACGGTAGAGATGAACGTGCTTTGGTGATAAAGAAAAGGAGAAGAGGGTTCAAGTGGAGAACATTAAGAACGATACAAATTACGCTCGTTATTCCTTTACGTCCGGTGTCAATTAAACTTCTTCTTCTTCTTCTTCTTCTTTTTTTTCTTTCTGTTATTTTTTTTTTCTTTCTTTTTACCACTCTTTATTTCTTTTGTATGAGACTAACAGAAGAGTACACTTAAGAGATTGATTTTAAAAAGAGAAAATTTACTATCAACTTTTATAGACACCTAACACGCTCAGAATGTGCTTCCGATATTAATAAAGTCTACTTTCTATTATATTAACAATTTAATCATATTTTTCTATTAAGTGTATCTTATTTGTATTTTTTTTTTTATTTTTATTTATTATTTTTATTTATATTTATTATTTATTTTTGTATTTTCTATTTTTATTTATTATTTATATTTATGTTTATATTTATTAATTTGTATTTTTTATTTTTATTTATTTATTTTGTATTTATTATTTATATTTATTTATTATTTTGTATTTTTTTATTTATTATTTTATTTTTATAATTTTAGAAAATTATTGTTACAATGATCGAATTGAATTTTTAGATTAATTTTGATCTTTGATTCGAAGAAACAAATTTATTCAATGTTTTTTTTTTTTTTTTTTTTTTTTTTTTAAATAAAAACATAAAATATAACAACCATACGTTGTTTCAATTTCATAGAACTATGACATGAAGAAAATTGCAAATTGCTAATGCAACGATTACTCTACATGTACCTACATCTAAATAACAACAACAAAAACAGCAACCACAAAAAAAAAATCATGTTATTACAAAAAATTATTGATTCATTATATGTATTCGATGTGGTAATTTGTAAGATAGTTTCGTGATATAATGATCGATTGACGATTAAGTTGAAATGTAGACCTTGAAAATTGATCTCATTGAAATGCATGAAAAGTAAGATTGAAGAAGTACTTCACATAAAGAAATAAACAGTAAGAATAATTCTTCATCTCTGTGAATGACGGTAGCGTAAAAAATGAATGAAAGAAAAAAGAAAGAAAGAAAGAGATAGAAATAGAAATCAACAACTCACCGGTACGATATCCAGCGTTGCTCAGGTAAGCGGCGAATGAGTGCGGTTCGTGATCTCGTTGCCACTGGGGGCTACTGCAGTTGTCGTTGTTTGTGAAGACCTCATGATTGTGAACGTAACGGCCGGTCAGTAAGGAACTCCTACTTGGACAACACATGGGAGTGGTCACGTATGCGTGTCTCAGCTCGGCTCCCTCGTCCCTTATTCGCCTTAAGGTCCGTGGCATGAAGTTCAGCGAACCTAAGGGATTTGACCAAGCACGAGATAAAAGGAGATAATAGATGAAAGAAAGAAAAAGAACAACAAACAACAGAATTAGGTATTACATGGCATAAGTCTAATATTTCAAGACAACTTTAAAATCATCTTATTGATCGATATCAAATTTATCTCCAAATTTCATTTACGATATCCCAATTTTTTTTTTAATACGATAGTTGTATCATCAAAGAACATTTTATTACTTCAGGGATTATTTAGTGTTTTTTTTTTTTTATTAAATTGGTGAAATTAAGAGGCGGTCTATATTGATATACGAATAATTAATAATAATTTAATTAACGATAAGTTTATGTAAACCTTAATTAAGTAATATGTAAGATATTTTAGTAATAAGATAAATCAAATTTGTAGTAATGGTAATATTAAACTCACCAAGTTCGACATCTTGATCATCGGTTAGGATCAATACGATATTGGGTTTCCTTTCTCTGGGTTGTTGATATGGTAAATATGGAGAGTTCGATGCTTGACCATTATTATTATTATTATTATTATTGTTATTATTATTATTATTATTATTGTTGTTGTTATTATTGGTGTTATAATTAATTTTGTGCTGAGTGACACGACGTTGTCCAGCAAAGATGTCGTCCGCAGGCCCTTCACTGTCCCTTCGTCTGGCATTGACGCCTAACAGCAGGACGGCCAGAAGCTGAAGTAATATCCTCATGATGCAGTCTGCTGCTACTGCTATTGGTGCTGATGCTGTTGTTGTTGTTGCTGCTGTTGCTGCTGCTGCTGCTGCTGCTATCCGTCGCTTACAGAAAGCTCGTTTCACTGGAGTGTCATATTATCATGGCTGGTACGACTGAAATGAAAATAAGAAGAAAAATCAAAAATAAGGATCACGATCTAACGACGTTGATCGTCTTTCGAAGTCGATAAATGTCTCGTAAAGTTGACCATACGACCATACGACGTCTGGAATTTCTAATTACTGTTCACATTGAATATTTTCAAGATTACACTCACGTACTTAAAACTATTAACAACTTCTCTTACAAATACACGCCTCTGTATTACTTTCAACTTTATTATGTTATTTTCTGTATCGTTTGGATAATACGATAATTGTATCAAAAAGTATTTTATTACTTTAGAGATTATTTATTTAGTTTTTTTTTTTTTTGTAAATTGGGAAAATGAAAGGGGTCTGTGTTTTTTTGGAATTTTGATGAGAAATATTAGTGATATGTGGATTATTACTAATAAAAGAAAATATTTTACTGTGTAGTAGGTTGGGAAGATATTGATATACGAATTATTGCAAATAAAAGAAAATATTTAAATGCGTTAGTTTGGAAAAATATTAATTTACGAATTATTTTAAATAGAAAAAATATTTAAATGCGTTAGTTTGGAAAAATATTAATTTACGAATTATTGCAAATAAAATAAAATATTTTAATGTGTTAGGTTGGAAAGGTATTGGTATACAAATTATTGCAAATAAAAGAAAAATATTTATATGCCTTAGTTTGGAAAAATATTAATATAATAATTATTATTATTATAATTATAAATATTTGAGTATTTTAGGTTGAAAATTTTTTAATTCTATCAAAGAAATCAATTATCTTTCATTACTATTAATTTTTATGTAATTTAATTATATTCACCCATTGTGCTACTATCACCTTCCTTTTTCGTATTGCACATAATTCGATAAATTAATATAAAATAATATGAAAAACAATTTGTTCCCTCGTATAGACAGATCATTAATTTAAAACGTAAATAATAATGATCAAATAAATATAATGTAATTTGATAATAAAATAAATATACACAACTCTTTAGAAGGTCAAATTATCTATACGAATAATCGCTTTCACCAATACTAATTTAAGATGAAAAGATATGATTATATATCCTTTTCCCTCCTCCTCCTCCTCTCTCTCTCTCTCCCTCCCTCTCTCATTCTATTTCTCTCCTTTCTTTTTTCTTGATCATGTAATTCGTTTAAAGCATTTAGCATTTTCTTATCTACATCTCTTCGCACTTAGTTAGAGTCCCATCTTATTAGACGAAAGCCACGAACGCGTTCCCGTTCGCGAATGGAAGAGATAAGATCTCATGCAGTCTCCCGGTGTGGAAGGATCAAAGTTGAAGTAAAAAAAAATAAAAAAAAAACAAAAAGATCGGAAAGGGCTAGCTAGGATGCCCTTACTGGGTCGAGAACACGTCCTCTACCTGTTTCTTTAAAGCTTTCTCGTCGTCTGAGTTAGCCGTATTAGGTATGTCGGTGGTTACCAATGCGCGAGTAGAGAGAAATAAGGATTCTTTCTTCTCTGTTTCTCTTTCTACGTTATACTGAGAAAAAAGAGAAGAACTTTTCATGGATAATACGTGATTCACCTGGCAAAAGGTAAACTTATATACCACATAAGACCTACTACCATGAGAGAAGAGAGACATACCAACTTTGGATCATTTTGCAGACAGTTAAACTTGTGTGCAAAAGATTCAAGAATAGATAGAATGAAAAGAAAATAAGAAAAGAAAAAAAAAGAAAAAATTGAACAAAACAAAAAAGTAAAAGAGGGAGGGATGTGGATCCTGTGATCGAAGTATGAAGGCAGATGGCCTTAAAGACTACGCTAACTCCTCTTATATTGCAGGAAGTGGAATATGGATGCACCGATAGCTGAACCATCGCGAGTAAATTTATGACGTTAACCCGACAGTTCCCACGATCGGTTTCTACTACTTCTTCTTCTTCTTCTTTTTCTTCTTTTTCTTTTTCTTTTTCTTTTTTGTTCTTTTTCTTCTTGTGTATGTTTCATTTCTACTTCTTTTTACTTTTTTCTTTTTGCTTATTTTTTTTTTATTTTTTTTTATTTTTGTTTCTTTCACAATACCGTAGAGAGAAAGAAGTTTATATACAAGGAAAATATATCTCCTTTTCTTGATCCTTACTCGCGTCCATCATAAAACTTGGCGTTTCATTAAATTCACCTTTAAGAGTACCATGCGAAACGAATCTTTTCAATACTTTTTCTTCTTCTTCTTCTTCTTCTGCTTCTTAGTTTTCTTTTCTTGTTTCTTTTTTTCTTTTCTTTTCTTTTTGTTGCATTTTGGATTCTATTTTTCTCTCCTTACGATCTACGTTAAAAATGTAATATCAATTGTTTTTTTTAATCGGTAATAAGTCAAGTTTCGTTAAAGATGATTTCTGATAAACATGTTGGAAATTAACTTCGTTGTATTTCGATTATTACATTTGTAAAATAAAAGTCATGTTTTTTTAATTAGTAATTAGAAAATTTGTTAATTTATTTGATATTGGTGTCAATACTGGTGCATTTTATAATATTTACATAATTGCATATACTTTATTGTTTAATAAAATATTAAATAATTTCTAACAAAATGATAACTTTGGTAATTTGTTTAATAATTTTTTATTTAATAATTTTGTTGTCTTTAAATTTGGATTTTATAATATTTACATATTTGCAAATACTTTATTGTTTAAATAAATATCGATTAATTTCTAACAAAATAACTTTGTTAATTTGTTTAATAATTTTTAATTTAATAATATGTTTAAATTTTTTAATTTAATAATTTTGTTGTCTTTAAATTTGCATTTTATAATATTTACATAATTGCAAATATTTTATTGTTTAATAAAATATCGATTAATTTCTAACAAAATAACTTTGTTAATTTGTTTAATAATTTTTAATTTAATAATTCGTTTAATAATTTTTAATTTAATAATTTTGTTGTCTTTACATTAGTATTTTATAATATTTACATAATTGCAAATACTTTATTGTTTAATAAAATATCAATTAATTTCTAACAAAATGATAACATTTTTAAATTGTAGATACCTAATTGTTTAATAAAATATCAAATAATTCCTGACTTTCCCATAACAAAATAATAACTTTCTTAATTTGAACACTTCAATCATTTTTGTTGTCTTACATTTGTATTTTACAATATTTAAATAATTGCACAAATACTTTATTGTTAAATAAAATATCAAATAATTCCTAACTTAATAATTAATATAACAAAATGATAACTATCTCAATCTGAACAAGTGAATAATTGTTCTTTCTCCTTACATTTCAATTCTTATTGTTAATATAAATGAAGAAAAGAAATTGAATGAAAGACGTGAACGAATGTAAAAAAAAAAAAAAAGGAAAAAAAAAGTGTGAAAGAGAAAGGTACAAAGTTATATGTGGAATTTCATTTCGATCTAGATCGAGATCAAGCAATTTCTCTTCTAGTCACTTTTAATGAAACAATCTCTTTCTCTTTCTCTCTTATTCATACATATCCTTCTTTCTCTATATCACCCCATTACTTCAGATTTTCAATGTGATCTCCCTTCTTAATCCAACATTTCTTACGGTCTTTCATTCACGTCACAAAATTTATACAAAAAGATAAAAACTACTTAAAAAAAAAAAACATACACACACACACACATATTTATATATACAATATATTCAAATTAATATCATTAAAAAAAAAAAAAAAAAAAAAACGACGTGTAACCAATTGCAAATGATTACGAATAATCCCCATACCATAATCCATAAAATGTTGTTGCATTATTATCATAAAAAATTATTCACCCAGTAAAAAGAAAACAATTTGATTGGTAATAAAAATACAAAAAAGAACAAAAAAAAAAACATAAAGAATTCGAGAATACCATAATCACATCGTAGTCATCGTGATTATATATAAAATGTGTATTACAATAATAAAAACGACGTATCAACTCGTAATTGTGTATGGGAAGAATAATTGTCATTAATATAAATCGTATAATTGAAAAGAAACATTAAAGTTCGCGTATCATGGCACTTGTACGTACGATTAAATTAAAATGAAAGCTTTTAACTAATAATCGGTGATAAAGAAACACACACATAAACACATATACACATACACATTTAACAAACTCTTCTTCTTTCGTGTATTATATTATATTATATTCTACACGCATGTGGATAACGAGAATCAGAAAATGAATCGACCACCCCATAACGATAAACGTCAAATCGTATGGTACGATTTGAAAACCTTTACTCGTGTTGCATTAAACGATCATTTTAAAACCATAAGCATGTATTTATGGTATTTTCTGACATATATATTATTTACTTTGGTATGTATTTATTCATATATAAACGCAGCTACCATACATATACATGCACAGAATGGAAATTGCACGAGCACATTGCTGATTATTGCCAATCGCTAATTAGCACTGGGTTGGATTCGCACGTTGGAAACTCGAAAGGGGCCGTTCGAAAGACGACAGGAAGTGACGTCAGTGCTATTTTAACCTCTCTCTCTCTCTCTCTCTCTCTTCTTTTTTCCATCTTTTTTGTCTTGTTTTCTTTTCTTTCACGATCTGAAGCATTAATTATCGCTAATTGATAATTCGACTTCATTCACTTCTTACGTGAGAATTATTGGTTAGGTACTTTCGTACAAAAAATTTGCACCTTAGCTGCAAACACTGTGCGTTCTTTTTATTTTTCTTCAATCCTATAATTCATACCTTTTTCTTTGAGTAAGTAATTGGAAGAAACAAACAAAAATGTTTTCTGAAAACAAAAAAGTGAATTTGTTCTAATAATTACTGTCAGATAAATTTATGTGGTGGATATTTTTTTAACAAAAATTTTTTTTAATTAAAATTGATCATTAATTTTCAATCAAATAATAGAAATATGTAGATCGACAAATTATTATTTATTAAAGAAAATAAAAGTGAACGAAAAAAAGGAATGATATGAATATGCACACCTGGTGTATAAGTTTCTTTTGTATTTGATATTAGAATTAAAGTTAGTACAAATTTGCGAAATAATATTTAATATTTATTATTAAATATTAGATATAAATAATTGGTATAATATTTAATATTAAATATTAAATTAATAATTGACATAAAATTTAATATTAAATATTAACTCTATAATTATTAATATTATAATATTAAATATTAAGTATTAAATATTATATATAAGTAATTGGTATAATATGTAATATTAAATATTAACTCTATAATTATTAATATTAAAATTAATATTAAATAATAATATTAAATATAATAAATATATCAATATAAATAATTGGCATAATATTTAATATTAAATATTAATTATAATTATTAATATATTAATATTAAATGTATTAAATATATATTCTGTCAATTATTTATTTTGAAAATGAATAAACTCGACTGAAATAACATTAATTTATTTATTACTAACGAGTAACAATAATCATAAAAAAATTTCCCCATAAATAATCTTGACGAAATAAAATATGGGATGAATAGGGGATGATAAGTCGTAAAAATTTCTCTGTACGATTTCTTTGCAAATATCGTCGTTAGTACATCGTGAAAGTGTCGATAACCGAAGATATGCATTTACCATGCAGTTTGCATCAGTAAAATCTTTGAAATGTGCATCCTCACATTTACACACACACAACTTAATATCGATTATGAAATTGACATAGACGTCGTTAGTTATGTGAGTAATAAAATATCTTCAACTGTTAGTGACCTGTTTATATTTTTATTTTATATTATCTTATGTTTTTTTTATTATTCATAACTCAATAAAACGCACGTAATTTAAAATAACAACAACATTCAGTGTTAAATCTGACCGATACGATAGATTAAAGTGTTTCTTCTTATTTCGATAATTAAAAATGAGAACATTTTCACATCGCGTTGAATTGATCCTTTCATTTAAAGTTACAAATCACATATATCATCAACCAACACTAATACGATATCGATTCATTCACATTCCTTCCTTGTGTTCTCTTTCTTGATGAATGGAAAATGAAATTGGAACAAATAGATATAGAATATAAAATTAATAAAAAATTCTAATAAAAGATCCATCTATGGTAATACTTTAATGACTGCTTACAGAACATGTGTGTGATAGCCGGAATACACACACACACCTGGCCATTATTTTATTTTTATAACTTTATATATATATATATAATTATTTTAAATTACTAAAATTATAATTATTTAAATTAATTAAAATGTAATAATTAAAATAATTAAATAATTAAATAATAAATTAAATTTATAATTATTTAAATTAATTAAAATTATTTTATTTTAAATTATATATATATATATATCTTTATATGTTATTTATTATTTAATTATTTAATTATTTTAATTATTAAATTTTGTTTTATGTTAATTTTTGTGTGAATGACAATAAAGTTTTTTAAAAATTAATTTTTGAAAAATATCACTTGGGTCCCTGACGACGTTTGACTGCGTACACGCGTGCAGCCATTAAAGTGTTAATATTATTTCTGTGTTAATGTGTATTAAATATTTTTATTTTTTTTTTTTTTTTCATTTTTAAGAAAATTACTGCGTAGTCGTTGTAGTCGTCATGGAAAAAAACGAGAATAGAAAAAAAAAAAAATATATGAAGAAATTTATAATACGAGAGCACATGTATGAATACGATCGAAGAACCAAGAGTCAATATCGGTTTCTTTTTATTCTTTTCTATATTATTACTAAATATCGTATAACGCTTCGTCTTCATTTTTCTCGCGTAGAAATTTCTTATTCGTACTACGTTCGTACGATATTTCTTCAAAAGGGGGGAGAGAAAAAAAAAGAAATAAAATAAAAATGAAATGAACCTCTTTTTTTTTTTTTATTCAACGTCAGTTATCGATCTTATATATCAGCTTATTCGAGTAATTTATATACATGTATATATAAAGTAGATGCATTCATTCAATACCTTTTTTTTTTCTTTAAAGAAACCATTTTTAACAAAAATATATATATATATATATATTTGTATTTTCTGGAAATTTCTTTTTCGATTTTTCAACTGTGAAATGAAGAACTATGTTTTTTTTTTTTTTTTTTTTTTTAAATGAAGTTTAATTTGTAATATATTTGACCAGTTTTTTTTTGGGGGTAATTTTATGATGCTTGGACTCATAGAACTTTTTGGTTTTTATAAACAACAAATATTACGAAATATTTTTGAAAATAAATTTTAGAAAAATTTAAATTCAACATTAATTTATAAAGCACTTTGTTTTAATATAGAATGATTCATAAATCATTAGATGAATAGTATATTTTAGACATAATCTATAAAATTAATTAAAAATCATTTTCAAGAAATATACCTATTTGTTTTTTTTTTATAAAAGTTAAAAGAAATAAATGTTTATATATTTTTACTATATATATATATATAAAAAAAAAAAAAAACATGTATTCTATTTCAAAACTCGTCTAATCAAATCTTTCAATCATTAATAACGTCTAACACAAATATATATTTCGTATAATTCGTTAATTAAATTCTCACAGGACATATACAAACACAATAAATAAAATACTTCATAGATATTCAAATGAAAATACAAACGGTATACCACCTCATATTTTTAAACCCACTCTGAATCTGTCAAACGTGAAATGAAAAAAAAATAAAAATAAAAAAATAAAAAATAAAAAGTGGATATACCAAGACGAATATTAACGAAGAAATCGACCTACGTAAATTCGAGTCGTATCGAGTTACTTTGCAAGATTCTCTCTCTCTCTCACTCTCTTTCTCTCTCCTTCTATCATTTTATCTCTCTCTCTCTCTCTCTCTTTGGTATAAGAAAATTGAGCATGGTAAATTCGCACGTGCTTTGATCTCGTAAAATTTTCGTTGCGTTTATCTCATTTCAAATTCGAAGAGTACACACAGTGAGAGAGAGAGAGGAAAAAGAAAAGATGGGAATAAAAATAAAAACAAAAAATAAAAAAATAAATAAAAAGAGAAGAACCATCTTGATCTTGCATCGTAGAAAACAGTCTTACTCGCCCACGTAATTCACGCATACGATCGCGTAACTTTAAAACACTTCCGTGGGTGGTGGTGGTGATGGTGGTGGTTGTGGTGGTGGTTGTGGTGGTGGTGGTGGTGGCAAGAGCTATGGGTGAAAGAGATCGCATACTCGTTCTATAACATATCCACCACACGTTGTTGTTCCTAGTAAACGAGAAACAAAGATAGAAATAGAAAGAAACAAATAGAGAAAAATACAAAAGAAAGAGAGTGAAACATATATACTTTCACACATTGCGATGGGAGTACAAAACTTTTTAAGAAGTTATAGTTAAAAAGAAGATAAACAAAATCCCAAGAAGAAGAAGAAGATGAAGAAGAAGAAGAAGAAGAAGAAATCTTTGAGACCTGTAGGTCGTTTAGAGAAAGTGAATATTCGATTAAATTGCTACGAGAGACTGGATATCATCCATGCTCTGGACCACGTTCTATATAACTGCCACCCTTCTTCCCCCTACAATATGTTCATACACGTAAGCTAGTAAGTATAATACTTATTTAACATCGTATACTTTGTAGATGTATTTATAGATGATTTTCAAAAGCAAAACGATACAAGGAATATAGTGCGAAAGAAGAAGAAGAAGAAGAAAAAGAAGAAGAAGAAGAAGAAGACAATTTTGTATTTTTTTTGTATTTTTTTTGTTTTTTCTTTTTTTTTATTATGTAGATGTTTGTTTTTTTAGTATATAGATGTTTTTTTAGTTTGTTTTTTTAGTATGTAGATGTTTTGCAAGTTCGATTACATAGGACGATCCTTTTCAACTTAATACATATGCAAGCTTATATTTATTATATTTTGTGTGTGTGTGTGTGTGTGTATAAATGTAAAGGAAGGTGTTCTTTATTTTCAGGATGAAAGAGTTCAACGTTTGAAAAAGTGTTGGAATAAATACTCACTTTTCGACTTATTTTATTGTAAACGTAAATATTCCGAACGCGAATAGTAGACGCGAAATAAACGTAGAATGTTAATCCGTAAGATTGTAGATCGTAGATAAATATCTATGTGTCTTTTACTTTTTCTTCTACTTCTTTTTTATTTCTTCTTCTTTTTCTATTTCTTTTGTAGAAATAATTTTCGAGACTATGTTGAATCTGATTAATCTTATAGGAGTCACACCAGGTTGACTGACTTTTTGTTATCGACAAATGCCCTGATTTTTTTTTTTTTTTTTTTTTGAGAACGATGTTCTTCAGTCGATAGTTTGGACTAATATAATTCTAGGTGAGACAGTAGCCTTAAGGTAAGATGACTTGGTTTGATATCATGCATTATGACATGATTTAATCTTTCTATAGTTATTTATAACGTTAACCGGACTTGGTAATAATTATAATTGCATTTATATTTATTTGATCAGTAATTTATATAATTCTTATCAAATAAATATCATTAATTGTATTTTATTATAAATAATGAATATCTACGAGAGTTGTGTTCGACAAGTTCATAATATTATAATCTTAATATTAAACAATTCGATGAATTGAAGATCCTTTTTTATATTTCCTGCAAATTTCTAATACTTTAATGTAATTAAAAAAAAATAATAAATAAATAAATAAATAAATCTTACAATTTAAAAAAATTTATATAAAATAATATTTTATGTACCTTTTCTTTAAAATTTAAATTTAATTTCTATAAAATTATTATATAATAATTTCTATAAAATTTAAATTTAATTTTTATAAAATTATTATAATTTTTTTCTTTTCCATAAAACTATTATACATAATTTCTATAAAAAATAATTTAATTTCTATAAAACTATTATAATTTTGTTATTTCTATAAAATAATATTTCATATACCTTTATACCATAAACATTATATTTCATAAACCTTTTCTAACAAAATTCAATTAAATTACTAGAAAATTAATCAATCTTACATAATATCAATAAAATATTTTATAAAATACTAACTCTCTCTCTCTCTCTCTCTCTCTCTCTCTCTCTCTCTCTCTCTCTTAAAATAGTTTCTCTGTTTTTAACCTACTTCTACTATAACGATTACAACAACTCATTGTTCCCGACAAAGAAGAAAAAAAGAAGAGGGGAAGAGGACTCAGGGCTTGCTGGTTTATATGAATAGACGAATGTCATCGTACCGATGAGAACAAAAAACAAATCACGAATAGACATATATATATATATAGATAGATAGACAGATAGATAGATAGATAGATAGATAAAAGAATATCGAACAGAACGTAACGTTGTTTCCGCGAGCAGGAAATTATCCTAGCTCTAGGTACAGCATTTGAAAAACTAAAAAATCCCTCGTGCGGAAATACCGAGAGGTATATGGGTTGGTTGGTTTGTTTGTTGGTTGGTAGGAGGAATAACATGAGAGAGAGAGAGAGAGAAAGAGAGAGGAACAACATTCGTTGGACCGTAACGCGTGTACAGAAGACGACGAATGTTTGAGTTTGGCCTTCCACTTCTACGAACATATTTTTTTTGATCACAAAAAATTGTGCGTACGTGCGTGAGAATAAGTGGGAAAGTTAGGTGGGGGTTGGGTGTTATGGGGGATGGACACACACATAGATAAACATACACATGTTAAACGTAAAGCTCGATCGTTCGCAATCTATGCTGGCTGATATATCTGACGTCACTTCCTGGACAGAGAACGGAACGAACGCGATGTGAATTTAGCACAATCAGATAATCTCAGTGGACAACACACGTGCATTGACATTTCTCTATTTCTCTCTCTCTCTCTCTCTCTCTCTCTCTTTCCTTTTCATGGTATAGACGCATAGGGAAACGCATAATACTGCGAACAAGAGAAACATTCCATCCGAACGCGATGCAACGAACTATTTGACATACGAGTCTTGATTTCTATACACACACACATATATATATATATATATATGTAACTTGTAAGTTTTCTTTTCTAATATTCGAATTAAATTTTAATTGATTTACGATGAAAACTGGTGTCATTAATAACCGATAAATGTTACGATTATTGGAATAATATTATTTGAAATGGTTAAATAAATTTATAATCGGTGTTATGTAAAATGATTGGAATATAAATTGAATAGAAAGAAAGAAAGAAAGAATGAAAAAAATAAATGATAAATTGCAAAATTCGATTTGCTAATTTTTCATTTCATAGGTTACATAACGAATGCATAATATATGTCAATCATGTAGTAACTTTCGAATAAATATGCAGAAAAAAGAAACAAATGTTGTGTAGTATATCTTCTTTGATGATCATGATGATGATTATGATGATTCTGATGATGATGATGATGATAATGATGATAATGATTATTCTTAGATCATTGAAAGATAAATAGAAAAAAGAATGTTGTGAGTATATATATACATAAAGTGAATCTGCAATTCAACGTGTTTGATCTTCAATGTATGTAAGTAGATATGTATGCATGTAACGTATTCACGATTCTTCTACTGCAACCTTCTTCTTCTTCTTCTTCTTCTTCTTCTACTTCTACTTCTACTTCTTCTTTCTTCTCTTTCTTTTCTTTCCCTTCACCTCTTTTACTTCTACTACCAACCTACGACAGAACTAACGCGGAGTAAATCGCATTAGCATATTCGAGAGATGTCGTTGGTAATAGGGCCGCATTCCGGAAAGAGACAAACAAGGCGTGTCGAGTCGTGTTAAATATGATTTTAAACAGGACTTTTTTTTTTTCTCGTTTGTACCCACGTAAAAAATCATTGTTAAATGATCAAAATAAAACGGAAGCAACTAATGTAAATGAAAAGAGAAAGATATTAGAAAATAAAAATCATTTAATGTGACAACATATTTCTTACAATTTGTATTTTATCTTGATGTAGAAAGATACAACAAAGATTGTCTTTCGAAGGGATGATTTTTAATAAAAGAAGGAAGAAATAGGAGATTTGGGAGAGGGGGGTAGATAGAGAGAAGAATATCAGAAAATAAAAAATGGTGTAATGTGAAAATATTCTTACAATCTAAATGATCATCTTGATACAGAAAAATACAGCAAAGATTGTCTATCGAAGGGATGATTTTTATTAAAAAAGGGAGAAATGAGAGATTTGGGGGTGGGGGGTAGATAAAGAGAAGAATATCAGAAAATACAAATGGTGTAATGTGAAAACATTCTTACAATCTAAATGATCATCTTGATACAGAAAAATACAGCAAAGATTGTCTTTCGAAGGGATGATTTTTACTGAAGAAGAGAGAAATGAAGATTTAGGGGGTGCGACGAGGGTTTTGCAGAGAGAAAAATATCAAAAAAATAAAAATTATGTAACGTGAAGATGTTTTTACAATTTGTATTAAAATGATCGTTTTAATGTAAAAATCAAAGATTGTCTTTCGAAGGGATGATTTTTATTAAAGAAGAGATAAATGAAAATTCATGAGAGGGGGTAGGGGGGAATGAAGAGAAAAAAAACTACAATAAACATCATATAACTTGAAGATATTTTAACAATTTGTTTTAAAATGATCGTCTTGATACAGACAAAGATACAACAAAGATTGTATTTCGAAGGGATGATTTTACTAAAGAAGGGAGAAAAGAAAGTTTGAAAGGGATTTGGGGGAATTGAACAACCAAAAATCTCATTTGCGGTTTCCCGCTAAGATCGTCTTATTAAGATAATAATCGTAGTTGTGTATCGTAAAGTCAATAGTGTTGTGTGAAAGAATAATAAAGAGATGGAATGAGAAAAATTGAAAGGAAGAGAAAGAGAAAGAGAAAGAGAGAGAGAGAGAGAAAGATATATAAAAGGGGGGAGAAACAGGAAGAGAATAAAAGAGGGTGCGTAGAAAGTTAGAAAAGAACGTTTGGCGAGGGTGAAATTGAGATACGAGGGGTTGGTATTTATATTTTTTTACGAGATATCAAAATATTATATTATATATTATATATATATATATATATATATATAAAATAAAATAAAACAAAACTAAAATAAAAAAAAAGAAAAATGTAGAAAAACAACAAAGTAAAAAATTGTTGACCATTTTGTTGTAATAACGCAATAAACTTGTGAAATTTTTGAAAGAAAACACAAAAGAACAAGAAAATCAAAGCTTAAACATCAAAAGAAAATATTGTATGTCCATTAAGACTAGATATACCACCATTTTCAGTATACCACACTAATCAAAATGACTGGTGTATACGAAAAATGATTTTTGAAGCTTCCAGTGTTTATTTATTTTAAAAAAAAAATAACAAAAAATGTTGAAACATCATGTAAAAAAATGGGTACTAAAATGGGTTCTTCATTTTTTTGGTTTTTTTATCTTAGTTTGAAAAATGCTTAAAATTTAGGCTTCTAGACCAGAATTCTCCTCTTAAAATGGCCCGACCAATCAAAATGACTGGTCTGGTATATCTAATGTTAAAAGTGAACCTACTTTAGAAAGATTATCTTAGAAATGAGTTTATTTATTAATAAAACTACAACACACGTAATTATAGTTTATGTATGTCATAACAGAGAATACATTATGACATCCGTTCTGTATTATCGAAAAATAATGTTAGTCTTGTCCTTATGTAGAATTTGAAAACACGTTTAAAACATGGTTGAAAATAGAACATAGTTTCTCGTGGTAGAACGTGAATATCGGGGTTGTGGTATGATCATGTGAAAAATAAGGTAGGAAAGATGGTAGGAAGGATGGAAGGAAGGATGGATGGATGGATAGATGGTTGAATGAAAGGAATGAAAAAAGAGAGAATAAAAAGGGATTGACTATCGTGAGAGGAGGGAGAGCACGAGAGTAGTAGTATGGTATAGTAGTAAGAAGAGGGATTTGCTTAACATGACTTTACACCTTCCATTTCCATTAATAATCCAAATGGGAAGACATGGAAACAGAAGAGAAAGATGAACATAAACTCTATCTTTTACTCTATCTATCTATCTCTCTGTTTTGTTTCTCTTTCTCTTTCTCTTTCTCTCTTCCGCATTTATTACTAATAATAACCAAACGAACACACGTACATATGAAATATGAAAGAGAGAGAGAGAGATAGAAAGAGATATTATTAATTTTAGAATATAAAATTTGTAAATTTATATTCATTTTAAAAATAGACCATATATTTATTATAATATATAAATTTATTTTTAATTAATTAATTATAATATTAATTTTTTAATAAATTTAATAAATTATTAAGGAATAATTAATTTTATATATATTTTTTTTGTATATAAAATTATTTTTATTATAAAAATTATATTATTATTTTAAAATAATATATATATATATATATATATATATATATATATTTTTAGAAATGATTTTATTCTAATTATTATAATAATATATAAAATTTATGATAATAATTAATTTTATTAATTTTAATAAATTAATTATTAAATTAATATTATATATTATATTAATGATTAAATAAATAAAATATACATTAAAATATATATACAAATCGTTCCAAAACCAATCTCACGTACATTTCAATGTTAAAAGACACATATGTATGTATATATGTATGTTCACGTTTTATCGTATATGTAAAATCTTGTCGAATAAAATAAAGAAAATAAAATAATAAAAATATTTCTATTTTACACGATGTAACTTCTATAAGAATACATACATACCTATACATATATACATGTGTTTATACATATATAAAATACATAGTTGTCTTATTCTATCCAATGTGACACGTTCTCTCATAAGCCTTGTCACTTCCTCGTGCGTGGCGTGTGCGAAAAAAAAAAAAATAAAAATAAAAATAAAAATAAAAATAAAAAATAAAAAATAAAAAAAAAAATACAAAAAATAAAAACCAAAAGAATATAAGAGGATAGAGGGATGAGAAGAAAGGAAGATAGAAAGGAGTGTGAAAAGTGTAGGAGAAGACTTGGGGAAAAAAAAAAAGTAAAAAAAAAAAAAGAAAAGAAAAAGAAAAGAAAAAGAAAAAAAAGGGAAAAGGGTTGAACCTCAGAGGAGGAGGAGGAAAAGGAGGAGAAGGAGAAGGAGGAAGAGGGCTTCGAGAGGTATTCTTACGTCGCGGGTTAACGCGCACGCGTGCAAATGCGTGGGTTGATAAAACCGTCGCCAAGCAGTCTAGGTATTCTTCTATCTCTCTCTCTCTCTCTCTCTCTCTCTTTCTCTTTTTCTTTCTCTTTACATTTTACATCTCTTTTTCTTTATATTTTCACCGTTATCTCGACATATTCTCTTTTCTCTTTCTTTCTTTCTCTTTCTCTTTCTCTCTCACTCACACTTCTTCTTCTTCTTCTTCGTCGTCTTCGTCGTCTTCGTCGTCTTCGTCTTCTTCTTTTTCTTTTTCATGGTTTTTCTTTTTTTCTTTTTTATTTTTCTCCATCAACTTGTCTAGCATATCTCGGACATATTCTCGTCTCCCTCATCTTTACACATTTTCTTTCATATATATATATATATTTTTTTTTCATCCTTTTTACATCGACCCCGACAATCTTCACACCCTTTTTCACCCCTTTCAGACATCCGGTCGTGAGAAGAGTGCATCCATCCCCTCCTCTTCTCTCTTTCACTCTCTCTTTCTCTTTCTCTTTTTTTCTTTCATATATACATACATTCTCTCTCTCTCTCTCTCTCTCTCTCTCTCTCTCTTTTTTCTCTTTTGCTCATATTTCTCTTTCAATTTTTTTTTCCCTTCGTCGTCGTAGTCGGTGGTGGTGTTCTTATCCTTGTACTAAAATATAATCGAGTTTTGTCAAACCTTACAAAATTTGTCGTATCTTTTAGTCCTTTTTTTAATTTTTAATTATATTCTATGTGGAATATACATATATGTGTGTAAATTATTTTATTATTTAATAAATAATATTTTGTAAACATAGAAAATATTAGAATAGTTTTGTAAATACAAAAATATTCGTATATTTTGGTTTCGTGTATCTCATTTTGTGTATTTAAATAAAACATAAAATAATATAATAATAACCGTGTGATTTAAATATTTTATATTTATTATATTTTATATTTTATATTTATTATATTTTTTATATTTTTTATTTTGTATTTTGTATTTTATATTTATTATATTTTATATATTTTGTATTTTATATTTTGTATTTTATATTTATTATATTTTGTATTATTTATTTTATATTTTATATTTATTATATTTTATATTTTTTATTTTGTATTTTATATTTATTATATTTTATATATATTTTATATTTTATATTTAAATTACAAGGTTATTATATTTTTTTATTCAATGATATATTACATATATTTAACCCATTACTCGTCACAATACGAAAAAACAAACAAAACAAAATTCAATTAACTCTACAATGATAATATTCATACTATTAAAATAAAAAACAATTTGTGTGTGAAAATACATTCCAAAAATCAAAACCATTACCCATTGACGAATAAAGGGTTAATAGATCCCTTTAAATATATTTCCTATTACGATTTATGAATAAAATATTCTATGATCGTAATCAAAACTTAATAGTATTTAAAATGCATCATTAGAAATATTAAATTGATGATTTTAATCTTGAATGGTGATAATGGTGTAGCCGGTTATTTGCTTGATGTTGTTTCTTGCTTCTGTTGGATGGTTGAAAATATGGAAACGAGAGAGGTTGATCGTTTCAACTGATAAACTTCTTCATCTCTATCGTTAAATCTAAAACGACCTGACTTTTAGAAAGTGTTAGAAACGTGCGTATTAAGTATAAGTATATAGTTTAACTTATGTATATAAAATATATACAAAATATTACATTTTAAAAGTTACATTTTTTGCACGAATATATTAGTACATAGAACATACTTGCACGTGTAAGTTACAAGAGAAAATTCATATTAGAAATTTATTAAAGAAAACACTTTGTGATACATTTATGATCAAGTGTTAATCAAAACATGACATCAACAAACCCCAATTAAAAATATTTCATAAATTTTTTATATCAATCTCAATGATTCTCATTAAAATCACACAATATTAAACAACATTTATAATTAAACAAAACAAATAATAATAAAAAAGTCAAGTAAAATCACGTTAGAATTAATTTAACTGTTTTTTCAAGTTCGAACATTGACATTTTGAAAATAGAAACAAAATGAACTCTAGTAGGATAAGTTAAAAGAAAATTCTTTAACTTTCATACAAACGTTACACTCTCGTGAGTTGTTATTTATACTTCCGTATCTAATAACACAAGACCGTTATTTTAAATCAAATTACGTTACAGAGAAAGAGGGAGAATAAAGAGGGAGAGGGAGGGACAAAGATAGAGATGTATGTGTGTGGAGAAAGAGTTCTCGTGAACGAACTGAAATATTATAGCAAGCCACGCGTAGGTATCGACCAGATACGAGAAGGTAACTAATTGATACTGTCGAGGTTTCATTAGTGTTAAGATAAGAGACGATCCCCTTCCCCCCCCCCTCATACTTCCCCTTCCCCCTCATCCTCCCATTCACCTTTCACCCCGGTACTATAATTTCGCGTTAGAGAAATTTACGAATATTTTAAACCAATCATTTGTATCGTGTTTCAAACAATTAACAAAAGATACGATAAAAAAGTTACAAAACAAATATATATATATATATGATATATTATATATAGATATAAGGATAATTATTATATATAGATATAAATATAATATAAATATATTTATACCATATATATGGTATTGATAGGTTGTTCCTATAATTATATTTGTATATAATTATTATTATATATTATATTATATTATATATATATATATATATATATATATGTAATGTGTACTATTATATTATTATATAAAATTTTATTTTATTTATACACATATTTATTATATTATATTTGTATTATATTTAAAATTATTATACATAATATTATATATAAATATTAAAAATATTAATTAATTTATTAAATAATAAATATAATAAATATAATTATAATATAACTCTATATATATATATATATATATATATATATATATTAATATAATATTTATATGAAATAAATTAAAATAAGATAGGAAAGAAACAAAAGAACTAAAGGAAGAAAATTGTAGAGTTAAAATGGCGTTATTACAAAACCGGAAACCAATTAGTTGAGTAGAATATTTTTATTATCTTACATACAATCTAATCTTGCTACTGGAAATATAAATAAATAAAACAAAATATATATATATGTGTGTGCACGTGTGTATACGTGATAAATGTAATTTAAAGTTTTAACATTTAAACGACGGTATCCTCGAAGAGATAATTGCTATAATAAATAAATGAATAGATTAAAGATAATATTTCTTGTTTTGTTTGTTTCTTTAATCCCTCAACAGGAATATGATATCCTTTTGAAATGATCCGACACGTTTTATCCGATTATTTTGTTGTTGGTTGTAATCACGTTTGTTGTTCATATTAAAACTCGTCTTAAAAAAAAAAGAAAAAATGATTTTGCCTAATAGGAAAGAGAAACAAACTCATGGTAGTTAAATTTAACTAAAAAGAAATTATAAATTAACCAGGAAACTACTATAATAGTAACATGTTATATTCTTGTTGGTGTATCAAAAATGGACGCGTTGCATCGCCACAATGTTGCACGGCACTTAACTTAATGCAGTGGTTTTGCGGCCAAGACTTCTCTCTGAGCACCAAACTACAAGTAGTGCAATAAGAAAGAGAAAATGTGTATGTACATGTGTGAATACATGTATATATGGATATATGTGTGTGTATATATCTCTCTTGGTTCTTTGCAAACTCGTAAAATGGAATTAACGAGAAGGTAACGCAAGAAGTTTAATTATTGAGTTCGAAATAAGACATCAAGTTTGTTTTTATTTTCTTTTTTTCTTCTTTTTTTTTTTTTTTTGTCGATCAAGTTAAGAAACCAGGGTTGGGTTTGGGCAGGGGAGAAAGGGAATAAATAAACTAATTGAACGAGTGGAAGAATTTGTTTTTTTTAGAAATATTACCAAATAGTAATATTGTAATATAGTAATAATATAATTAATGGTAATATGTATAAGATATAGTAATATGGTAATATGGTAATAAATATTATGGTATATATAGTATACCATATAGTATGTATATTATATATATGTATATATACACACCTTACTATATGGTATATATAGTATACCGTATAGTAATATGTTAATATGGTAATATGGTAGTATGGTAATAAATATTACCAAATAGCAATAGAATAATTTTTTTGTACTAAATTTAAATAACAAAAATTTCGAAGAAACTAAATGAAATAAATAATCGGATAAATAATATTGTTTTAATTATTAATTATATAAAAGAAAAGATATATTTGATATAAATATCATCGTATTTCATTTTTTTGTATTTTATTTTGTAGAAAGAAAATTGTAGAAGGAGGAGAAGGATGGAGGGGGGTGAGAAAGGAGAATAAAATTGATCGAGAATGAGAAAAAAAGAATTTGTAAAAAAAAAAATCCAATTTATCTCGTTAATATCTCATAACGATTTATCGATTAACACGAATCCAAATAAGATTCTTTAATCGAAAACTATCTCGTGTTTCTTATCTCGCGACAAGTAATTACTTCAATCGTTTGCGCTTGAATTTTTATCGAAAGTTAGAAAGAGAAAGAGAATCGAGTGAGTGAGGTTGAGTTCACTAATTAACGTTCAACGTCTTTACATAAATTCTAATCGTTCTGAGTTAGTTGAAAAGGCTAATCCTAATTTCCCGTTAGAGTAAGGCACTTCGTTATTTCGTACCTTTTCAAAATGATTTTATAAAAAGTCATTCCTTTAATACAACTTAATACGAAGAAATGGATTATTGGTAGCACGTGTCACTTATTAAACGTTCACAATTTAAGATAAAATAAAGAAGATAAAATTGATTGATTGAAACAAGAAAAATTGTGATGAAAGGAAGAAGTGAAAAAAAAGAAAAGAAAATAAATAATAATGATTTATTTATATCATTTGCTAAACGTTGCAAAACTAATTATCGAATTTTTAGAGAAAGTGAGAGAGGGAGAGAAAGATAAGGAGATAAATAATGATTGATTTTTATCTTTTATAACCATCTAAACTAATTATTGAATTTATATCGATATTTTATACCAATTAGCACGAAATTATGATACGACCAATGAAATTATTTTATTTATCTTTATAAAGATTTATCTTTTCCAATAAGATTCGTACAAGTATATCTGTGTGCTTGTGTTTGTGTTCGTATGCATTAATTAAAATATCAAAATATTTTTGGAATATAATTTATTTTCTTTTTTATTTTTTTATATATTAACTACACGATTTTTAGAAACAAAAAAATATTAAAATAATAATAATAATAATAATAATAATAATAATAATAATAATAATAATAATAATAATCCTTTGAGTGTTGAATACTTTTACCTAAGATGTTTTGTAGTAATAGAATAATTTATTATTAATCAGATTCTAATAATATTTAATTTATCCGAATAATTTATTAATAACAATTTAAATAAAATTTATATATATATATATATATATAAAATAATATTAATTTAATTTATTAAATTATATTTAATAAATTAAAATTTTTCTTCATAAATATAATATAATTAATAAATATAAATATTAAATTACTTTATATTAATATTAACAAACACAGTTTGTTGTATAGTAATTTTGACCAAACGCATATATACGTCGATAGCACTCAAATGGTAAATATAAAATTTGGTAAAAATGCTGAAATTCATGTTGAAATAAAGAAATGACATTTTAGTATTACGAGGAACCTAACTTTAATTCAATTAACTTTTTTTTCTCTTCTTTTATAAAACCATAATTATATTGGAAATATTTATGTGTTCCAATTTAAATGTCTCACCTTGTATAGATATACTAGTAGTATATATATTCTATCTATACTATTAGGAAATTCCGTGACCCGAGCAATCGTTTCTTCTATCCTTTTTTTTTTTATTTTTTCTGATCCCGTAGATCGTTCTTAAATTGCAACCGCAATTTTCCACGTCTACCATGGCAATTTCGTCGTTCGCGAATTGGCCGATCGGAAATACGAGGATTACGTGCATCAAGAGAGAGAGAGAGAGAGAGAGAGAGAGAGAGAGAGAGTAGAAAAGAATTCGTATAAATGTACCTCTACACACATTTTTAGAAAACGATATGGAAAAAAAAACACATACACACACACAGACACATACATATATATACACACACCAAAAGAAAGGATTAATTAATACCTCGACGAATTATTAATAGTCCAATCTCGTTTCTCATTTACGAGAAATTTCATTGGTTTTTTATGTTAACGAGGAAAGGTGTTTTTTTTTATTTCTTCTATTTAAAAAAAAAAATAATAATAATAAAATAAAAAAATAAAAATGATTTAAATGGTCTGCATTCCATTTTTGCTTTTTTTTTTTTTTATCTTTTGAATGAAACACCGATTGCCGATCTTCTTTCAATATGATCGACGATTATAATTAATACAATAAATCTCACGAAATATTAAAATAGAATAAATGAATAATAAAATATATGTATATTTATGCGTGTGAGTCTGTGTGTGTGTGTGTGTTATATATATATATAATATGTATAATATAATAAATTCATGAAACTAAGAATTCTGATAAATGTTGAAATTTATGATTTTATCGTAATATGAATAATTACCGAAATATTTTTTATTTTTTTTGGGGGGGGGTGGGGGAAATCAAATTAAATTTCTCTTGTATATTTTCTCTTCTATTTTCTCTCTCTCTCTCTCTCTCTCTTTCTTATTATATGTTTTTTAGATTTGTTCATAATACCAGTATAGTGGTGGTATGTTTAAATTTTTTCAACTGGTCATTTTTCATACTTCTTTTTCAGAGTTATGGTCGGAAAATTATATGAATTTCATTAACAGAGTTTCACGGTGGTATATGAATAAGTGTAATTATGTTTGAAGGACAAAGGAAATGAGAAAAAAGGAAAGAAGGAAGGAAGGAAGGAAGGAAAGAGAGAAAAGAATAAAAAAAAAATAAAATAAAATGAAACATTGAATGTAGGTGGTTAAATGGGTGCTCGTAATTTTCTACTTTTGCATATATCGGAAATAATATAAAAATTAAAAGAGAGAGAGAGTAAAAATAGAACAAGAAAATTATTACGGATTTCTTATATATATGTGTACGTACGTTTATGTGTGTGTGTGTGTGTGTGAAAAATGCTATTTGTCATTTTAACGCTGTGCATAAAAGGAGAAATAAAATAAAATTAAATTAAAAAATTGAGAAAAGAAAATACGAATTCTTAAAAATGTACCACACTTTAAGCTTATAATAAATAAATAAATAATATAATAATATAATATAAAAAAATAATAAATGAATTAAAAAAATAATAATAATAATAATAATAATAATAAAAGAAAGATAACAAATTTGTAAAAAACATTGTGTTGATTGTAGTTTGTGTTCTTTTATAAATTGAAAATAATATTATATAAATCTAATACATAAGAAAAGTAAAAAAAAAAAATTTTTCAGATGCATGCATGCATGCATGTATTTGACTTATGGTAAAAATTTTTTCTTGCAATTTTAATGCAATGCATATATATTAGAAATAAAATGTTTAATAAATGAACAAAAAATACCAAAAAAAAAAAAAAGGAAAAACAAGAGGAAGAAAAGTGGGTGGATGGGGGTGGGTGGATAAAGAGGATAGAGGATTTTACTTGAAGGGAAAAATTTCTTTCAAGTGTTGAGTGCACGCAACTGGAAAGATAAGCCTAGAACGAACGTTGAAAAAGTCGTCGTCGTTGTCGTCGTCGTCGTCGTCGTCGTCGTCGTATAAAGGAAAGCTGGAAGAAGAAGAAGAAGAAGAATAAAAAGAAAATAAAATAAAAGTAAGTAAAAAAAAAGAAATGAAAAGAAAAGAAAAGAAAGTAAAGTAAAGTAAAGTAAAGGTGAAGGAAGAGCTAAAAGTAGAAATCCGTTTTCCTTTTTTTTCTCCCCGAAAGAAAGAAAAGTGTTTTCTTAACAGTTGCTGGCACTCCCACGGTTTCTTCTTCTTCTTCTTCTATGGGTCTTCTCAATGTTTGACGGCATCGTCGAAAAGCTTCGATCTCACTAGAAAAGATGTGAGGAAACGGGGAGGAGAACCCCGAATGAAAGAGGAAATAAAAAAAGAAAAAGAAAAAGAAAAAAAAAATCTAGAATATAAAGAACTGAGACTGCCTTTTCCTCGTTCAAAGAATTTCGATAACGGGGAAAAGCTTCGATAATCGACAAAAGTATATATATAAAACATAAAAGGATAACACAAAAATTGATTTCAATTTTTCTCCATTTAATTTCAATAATATTATTTCAATTCTTTTGTAATAATATAATAATAATAATAGAATAATTTTAATGAAAAATAAATCAAATTGTTTTCTTAACAATATATAATATTAAATAATTTAAATTATTTATAAATCAAATTTATAACTTACATAAAATATTATTTAAATTTATATATATATATATATTATAACAAATAAATAAAATTATTTAAATTATTTTTTATGTTAAATTTAATTTATCTATTTATTATTTTATATTTATATTTATTATTTCATATTAAATTTTAATTATAATATTAAATTATAATATATTTATATTTATATTTATATTTATATTTATATTTATTATTTTATATTAAATTTTGATATATTTCATAAAATTATATTCAAATTATTTTATATTAAATTGTTATAATAAAAATGTGTTTCAATTGATAATACAACTACAAAAATATCTACAATATTTCTCAATTCTGATATATCGTAATCCTGGATTATCCTATCAAAGGATACTACTGCTACTACTACTATTACTATACTCATCTAAATGCAATACCAACAGGTATAGTGAACAAATATTCTTCAGAAGTAACAAATTTCATCTATCATCATCATATATACATATATACATATATACATACATACATATATCTATATGTATTTTTTTTTCCTCAGTTTTATTTTATGAATACTAACATTGACGTTTTCAAGTTGAAATTATATGTATGAATGTATACACTTATGTACTTACATTGTACCAACTGTTCGAAAATAAAGAAAAAGACAGTTAAAAGAGATAGAAAGAGAGAAAGAGAGAGAGAGAGAGAGAGATAGCATGAGAGGAGACCTTTAGACCTTTCTACCGTGAAATTACTCTGCGGTGACTTTGTCATTACCTGTCGTCCCTTTTCGTCAAAACCACATGTATGTACTAAAGTAATAACAGTCATCTATGCCAAAGAAAAACAAAGGTAAACCATTTCCTCCTTCTTCTCCCCTTTCCCATAACTTTCCACGTATTTTCATTCAACACTTTTCCTCTATCAATTTTGAAATGGTTTTATTATCTTTTTGTAGTTTGCTTTCTTTTTTTCTTTTCTTCATAATTTTGGTAATATTCAAAGCATGATACTTAGTCATAATTACTTTTTAATATTAAAAATTAAATTATTATTATTTTTATATTATGTCAAATTTATTATTATTATTATTATTGTAAAATGTAATTATTATTATTAAAATAATTATATGTAGTATATACATGGAAATGTAATTATTACTATTTAAATAATTACTTATTATTTAATTAAAATTATTATTATTATTATTAATATATTATTTATTATACAATACATAGTAATGTAATTATTATTATTATTTAAATAATTATTTATAATTTAATTAAAATTATTATAACTAATCATATATTATTTATTATACACTACATAATAATATAATTATTACTAATAAAATAATTACATTTTAAAACCTTCGAAAACAATATTATTTACAAATTATGTAACATGCAATTATATTTTAATTATAAATCAAAAAAATTACAAATTACAATTTACACTATGATGTTTCAATAATTAATCATTATTACGAATTAATCATTTTGTAATAAAAATAAAAATTAGACAAAAAAAAAAAAGAAAAAAAGATATAAGATTAACGCATTTGATGATACTTTTGGAAATATTTTCAAAATTGATAATACCATTACTTCATTATTTTTGAGAGTGACATTAAACAATGTCAGATTAGAATTCCCAGCTAACTTATAATAACCTTTCCCTCTTGAAATCTCACTTTCTCATTCCCTCTCTCTCTCTCTCTCTCTCTCTCTCTCTCACACACACACACTTTTCTCTCAATCTTAGTAAATTACATAGATTCAAGCTCGTTATAATCCTCTGACCTAGATATATCTCTAATTAAATTCCACACTTTCAATCCAATTTCTTTTCCCCTTCTCATAAAGTTCCACTTTGTTCTGTGATAAAAAAAGAAAAAAAGAAAAGTTGATAAGAAATGATAGAAAACCAATTACAAGCATCCTGTCATTAAACACTTTGACCAAAAATATTGATCACTACGTCCCCTCCCCCTCTCCACCCCCTCCTCTTCCCCCACTTCATTCTTAAAACCAAATAGTGTAACATAATAGAACAGGTTTTTCTTGAACGAAAATTCACGTGTTCTCGTGAAGTGGAGTAAAAAAAAAAAAACCGAACAAAAAATAAAAAAAAGGAAAAGGAAAGGGAATAAAGCTACTTACTTTGGAGAAGGTTGGCAAGGTGGTCAGTTGTGAAGATAGAGAGCGTTAATATACGCCCCCGAAGGAAGGTTCGCATTCCACATAAGCTTGTCTGTTATCTCGAGTGCCTGGGGTACCGGCAACGATAACGTTGCGGTGGGTGTTACCATTGATGGTGGTGGTGGTGGTGGTCGTCGAGATGGGTGGAGGGTTGGTTACATTTACACGTATATAGGGCCGCTTACAGACCAAAATAAAACTAACACAACTAACTAGAAGAAAAAGTTGGAAGTGTACTTACGGAAGCCAGAAACTGATGGTTCACTAACCATGAGCTTTAGTTCACTATGAAGACGTACCAACGTACGTACGTACGTACGTACGTACACAAAACCACTTTGAGAAACTCGAATGAATTTAGAAATGCCATTATAATCCAAAGACGCAGACTAACGGATGAAAGGAATAACAAAAAAAAATATCAAAGAAGATGAGAATAAGGTGAGTCTTAGGACGATTAATGGTATGAGAGACTTAATGGTATTCACTGTGATGGTAAGAGAGACATAGAATGAATGGTTCTTAAGAATTACTAACACAGATCTAACAAGACTTCTTTTCTTATGGAACGTTTAGGATGATAGTTGTTGGTTGGCGTATAGAGTCTTAACTTTACGACTTCTTGATTAACCATCAAGGACGAGTGGTGATCGGTTTTGTAAGTCTGTTAGAAAAAAAAAAAAAAAAAAAAAATAAATAAATAAAATGTCATATGTCGTCTTATTCTTTTTTTTTTTATTCTTAAAGGTAGGTTGAATATGTAAGCATAAGTGATACGTGTGTAACATAACGTTTTTTTATGTAGGATGATCATTTGGATAGATACATGATGGATTATTTGAGTTTGTTTCTTTTTAATCAATTTCAAAATGTGTAAGGATGAATATTGAGATTTAAATATTGCGTAAGGTGATTTTCAATTGATTATTATTATAGGTATATTAAGGTAAATTTATAGAGTTATGATATTATTTTAAAGAAAGAAAGGTAAAGTATATTAATATTGTATATAATATGATTTGTTATAATAAATAATTATTTTTTTAAGAGTTAAATAATTATTTTCTATAATAATATAAATATTTTATTAAGTTCTTTGACAAACACCGATTTGGTGTTGACCTAATATTATATTAATTATATAATAAATAATAAATGATAAATATTATCTAATAAAATAATATATAAAATATAAAAAATTATATAACAATATTATAAACAAAATTATAAAATTTGATAATCAGTTTATATTTAATATTTTAATATTGATATAAATTTAAAATAAAAATAAATATAAATAGTAATGTAAATAAATATAAAATAATAAGATAATATAAAATTAATAATATTAATAAATTAATAGAATGATAAAATTAATGAAATATAAAAATAATTAAATTATAATAAATATAATAAAATAAAAAAATATTAAATTATAAAAATTAATTAATATAAAATAAATATAAAATTATACAATAATAAAAAATTAATATACAGTTAATATTTTAATATTAATATAAAAGTACTTCACATAAAAAAAAAAAAAATACTACAATATTATTATCATCTTAATATTAAAAAACGTATATAAAAAAAAAATTCCATCTTACCATATTTTATATAAAACAAAAACAAAAACTTAATATACCAACATAAGTAACATCGAAATACCGTAATCAAGATTTCGAACATACACCGTGGGATACAAACAAAAAATAACGAAAAAAATAAAATAAAAAATAGAAAGAAAAATCTTGAGAATGTTGAAGAAAATGAAACAAACAAACCCACACACCACACACACAGTATACAAACGCACGTACACAGATAAAAAACAAAAAAAAACAAAAAAACAAAAAGAAAAGAGAAAAGAAAGAAATCTTCAGACCGGAGAGTAACATTAGCATTTTCAATTAGCACGCTGTAGTCGCGGTGTCGATTAAGAGAGAAAGAGAAAGAGTACAAGAGAAAGAGAGAAAGAATGAGAGAGACCGGTTTAGGGGTTGGTTGGTTGGTTGGTTGGTTGGATGGTTGCTTGTTCAATGTACTTGGTACGTACCTACGTTCGTAATGTTCATCGTCCTGGTCGTTCTCTCATCGTAGTCGTTGTCGTCGTGTGTCGCGAAAGAGAAATAGAGAGAGAGATAGAGAGAGAGAAAGAGAGAGAGAGAGAGAGAGAAATAGTCGGCTCTACGTGAAATTGAACGCGTCGGAATCAATTACGCGCCGACAGCATCCAAGTAATTCAGTCCTGGGGTGTTCAGCTGCATTATACGTCCGAACTCCTGTCAACGTCTACCTCTGTCCATTTGTCTACTATATAAAAGCATCAACTACTACTACTACTACTACTACTACTACTACTACAAATACTAATATACAAGTACAACTATCAACACCACCAGTACTACTACAATCAACATCAACATATCACTAGTACTACTACTACTACTACTACTATGACACTTTCTATAATTGTTAGTAGATTACGGTATGCGTTAAACTCGGAAATGTCAGTAAAAATGACATCTTTGGTCCAGTGACTTTTCATTTTCAAGTTGTCTTTTGATCTGATCTCTTTAACGCGAAAGGGGACAGCTGCTTTTCTCAAATGACTTGCTCCAACCATATGTTGTGATTTATTTATAAATATATATATATAAAGGATTATTTCTAATCCGTATAATTGTGGATTGAATTGTTAGTGTTGAAATTTTGTAAAGATCAAACGTACAATTGAATTACTTGTCTTTTGGATAAAATAACATTAATTAATGTTGTACAAATTCATTTAGTTTTCTCAGGTTATTTCTAAGATAAAATTTAAATATAGAGTTAATAGAAATTTCATAGAATGAAATGTTGAAAACTTTTAACAATTTTTTGGTTTTATTATTTCATATGGTTTTACAACTTGAAACAAATTAAACGAGTGTAGATGAAAATAATTAATTTTTATTAGTAAAAATATCGTTAGAAATAAAAATAAAACAATTTTATTGAATAAATTGTATATTAATAATAATTTGGTATAAAAATTAGTTTCACGTTTTATACAAATATTGTTTTATAGAATTTATATTAATAAGATATTATATATATTATAATATATTTATTATATAAATAAAAAATTTATATATATAATTATTATGTATTATATTATATTATATATTATTTTATTATATATATTAAATATATAATTATATTATTATATATTATTATATTATTTTTTATTATATATTATATATTATTATTATTATTATTATTATTATTATTATTATTATTATTATTATTATTATTATTATTATTATTATTATTATAATATCTTATTAATATACTATACACAACGATATAAACGAATACTTAGTTTAGATTCGTAATAATAAATTTTCATAATCAAAAATATTATATGAAATAAAAATATCCAAATTTTATTCGACAAATTGTATATCAATAATTTGGTATAAAAATTACCTTCACGTTTCATACACACACACACACAAATATTTTATAATAATAATAATAATAATAATAACATCCTATTAATATACTCAAAGATATAAAAACGAATCATAAAGATGTTATTGAAATAATAGTGGCATAATCGTTGTCTTATTGCAATCACATCTGTCTGCTCAGTTCAATTGGTAGCCAGTATAATAAATTAATCAATTAATTGAATAGGATGCATTTGAGATATTATGTGGCAACGAAGTTGCAGATCGTACTAGGTAGAGTCAAACAAAGTTCAAACCAATTTAAACGACAAATTAAAGAATAAATTATATATATTTATAACGCGACACAAATGAATACTTCGTACATACATGTTGTGTGGGAAAAAAAATTACTTTTCATTTGTTCAAAGTTAAAAGTTAAATACAAAACAAAAACAAAAACAACAAAAAAGAAAATACAAATTAAAATAAAAAAAAAATAAAAATAAACGGAAAAGAAGGATAAGAGTTTGTCGCAGTGGCGGAAGGAATGCAGTTTCAACTACAAACATAGTGATTTCTTATTCGCGCAAAGGAATCCGTTTCGTGACGCTGAGAATTCTTGAAAATGAGAGACAGAGAGAGAGAGAGAGAGAGAGAGAAAGAGAAAGGGAGCGGAAAGGGTGGGAGAGTGAGAGGGAAAGAGTTTCTCTTCTCTCGTGGGAAAATCAGTATACATGGGACCTTCTTCTACAACCACCATCACCACACTCAAATCTCAAATAAGTTTCTTCCTACTCTTTCTCATTCTCTCGACCATATCCTTCGACCTTATCTTACCTTTTAGTATCCTTCTTTCCCTTTCTCTTAAAATGAGATAATATTTTCATGTCGAGCACTCTCCTAAAACTTGGAACGAGTAAACACGATTCTACCACCACCACCACCACCACCCTCCTTTTTCTTCATCCCTCTCTTTTGGTTCTTAAGGATACTTTCGAATTCTTATATGTTAAGCGAAATTGAACCAATCGTATGTTTTTTTTCTTTTTCTTTTTCTTTTTCTTTTTATTGCTACATCTTTTTTTCAATGTGCGTATTTTTTTTTCTCCCGTTGCCAATGAATAAATGAATAAATGAATAAATTAAAATATGTTAGAAATTATTTCGTCGAAAATGCTTACTCTACACCCACATATTTAAGTACTTTTATATATATATATATATATATATATATGCCAATTAATAATAATTATAAATTTTAAATGATATTTCATTATGTAATAAAAATGTAATTTAATTATTATAAAAATATTAATAAATTATATTTATAATTATAAAATAATATATATGCCAATTTATATGTAATAATAATTATAAATTAAATTATATTTTATTACAGAATAAAAATATAATTTAATTATTATAAAAATATATTTAATTATATATTAAAATATAATTAAATAATATTTATAATTATAAAATAATATATGTATGCAAATTTATATATATATATATATATATATAATAATAATTATAAATTTTAAATGATATTTTTTTATATAATAAAAATATAATTAAATTATTTAAAAAATATATTTAAATTATATTTATATTTATAAAATAATATATACATATATTATATTATTATTTAATAATGTATGTATATTTTTAATATATATATATATATTATTGTTATTATTATTATATTATTATTAATTGGCATTAGGAACTCGGAAGTTCATTGCCGCAATATATATATATATATGTATAAAAATGAATAAAAAAATTTGTTTATGAACAGAAAAATATAATAACTCTGTAATTGAAATAAAAAACATTTAGAAATTCCTTTATTGTATTTTAATATTTTTTATTTAAATATAAAATAAAATATTCGATCAATTACCTATATCATAATATACGTGTGCATACCAAGAGAGAATGAGTTATCAATAAATAAAACATTATGATATAATAATTATTCCAAAATTGACATTTTAAAAAATTAAACGTAAAAAATGCAACAAATTCGACTACCACAATTTTACAAAAAAAAAAGAAAACAAACAAACAAACCAGTCAACGATCGAATTACTGTCACGAATTTGACCGTACGTTGTAAGTCGGATAATAAACGAGAAAGAAAAAGAAAGAAAGAAAGAAATAAAGAAATAAAGAGATAGACTTATAAAACAGCAGAAAAATAAGAAAAAGAAGAAGAAAAGAAAAAAATAATGAATGAAAAATGACGTGGAATAAGTCATGCAAGGTAGTAACATTCATGGAATGGCAAATGTGTTCGGGTGAGCGCGTTCCTGATGCTTAATCAGTTACAGAGAAGAGAAGATTAAATGTGATAGAAAGAGAAAGGGAAAAGAGAAAAATTGTAAAAAAAAAATTAAAAAAATAAAAATGTAGAAATCCAATTAAGATTCCTTAGCGCCACCCAGCGCGACTACTGTCGTATACTAATTGCATTTATGCACGCGTAAGAAGGAACTTATCGTTCGAAGATATTTGTTCATACTAACTAAAGTCGAACGGTACTGTATACACTGTATACTTATATATATATATATATATTTATGATATATACTTACAAACAGTCTCTTTCTTACTTTTGTCCTATATGTATATACTTATGTACATAAACGTGTACGTATGTATACTTACATACAAACAATCTCTTTCTTACTTTTGTCCTATATAGATGAATATATACATACTATGTACATATATGTATGTGGGTGTGTGTATGTGTATGTATCTATATTTCATTATGTTTCAATCTCCTCGATTGGCTTCTTCCAATATACGATATTTTTTTATTTATTTTTATTGACTTGGTAAATAAGTAATATTAGATGAACAACGTTGTGTAATATTGGATTATTTAGATATTAGATATTCATGATTTCTTTTTTCTTTTTTTTAATTAAGAAATATTAGGATTTGATTATTATTTATTTAAATATTTTCTAACATATTGAAAATCTTAGAAAATTGTAATATCATTGATGATGCCTTTTTCATTTTTTTCTAATTAAGAAATATTGTAATTTATTGATTATTATTTATTTAAATCTTTGATATTGAAAATCTTATAGAATTGTAATATCATTGATGCCTTTTTCATTTTTTTCTAATTAATAAATATTGTAATTTATTTATTATTTATTTGAATATTTTCTAACATATTGAAAATCTTAGAAAATTGTAATATCATTGATAATGCCTTTTTCATTTTTTTTTAATTAATAAATATTGTAATTCATTGATTATTTAATTGAATATTTTATAGCATATTGAAAATCTTATAAAAGATGCCTATTTTATTTTTTTTTTTATTTTTCTTAATTAAGAAATATTGTAATTTATTGATTATTTATAATTTATTTAAAAAAATAATTTTAATATTAATATTAATAATTTTAATCGTAACCTATTGCAAATGTTGTTATTCATTTAGATACAAAGTATCAATGATTTCTTTTCAATACAAAATAATAAAATAATTATACACAATTTTCTATTTTAATTATTTAAATTATGAAAATAATTTTAATATTTCTATTAATTATATAATTATAATCTATTACAAATGTTACTAAAATACAATCTAAAATTTTTTGATTTTTCTTCTAAACAACGATAAAAAAAAAAAAAAAGAAAAAAGAATACCATTAACAAAATAAATTTCGTACAATTTCTATTGAAATTACAAATTGTCCCAATCCCAAAACTACTCAATAAAAAAAAAAAAACACACACACACACACATATACATAAACAAATAATAATCTCAAGTATTAGAAATTTGTTTAACAATCACAAAAAGATAATGAACACAAGTTAGAGTTCATAGGTTCGAAGGCAGAAAGATCAACGAGCTTTTCTATGGTTGTCTTATATTTAAAAGTGACGACACCATATGCGACGCAGACTTCCTACGCGAATAGTAAGACTAACAACATACACTGCTTCTCTCTCTCTCCCTCTCTTTCTCTCTCTTTCTCTCTCTCTTTTTCTCACTTTATACCTTTATTTTTTATCTCTTTTTTTTTTTTTCTTTTCATCCTCCATATCTCATGACTGTATAGTGTCAACGACGTAACTCAATTCTCGTGACATATATCGACGCCTTACGACATCGAATGTCCGTTAACGATATACAGAACATGTATCTATGTTTCAATACCTTAGAACAAATTCACTATGTTTCTTTTGAAAGAGAGAAAGAGAGAGAGAGAGGGAGAGAGAGAGCATAAATTCACTCTTAACCTATCATACCAAAAGTTTTATTTAAACGATGCCCTACAACCAACTCAACCAAGCAAGTATTACACTATTTACCACTACCATTACCTCGTTCATTCGCAACAGTGATAAAGTGTCTTTCATGGGTTCATACATTCTATAAACGATTCCACCATTTTCTTATCTCGATCAAATCTATTTTTATAACCCGATAGCAATGTTTCCTATGTTTCTAAGCGTAGGTGGCTGCTTCGAGGATTACCTAACACCAATATGTATATATAAGTGGATGTATGTATTTGAATTATGTATACAATGAGCAACATCACTGGAGTATATCTAATTCTATATTTTGCTATAAATTTTAAATAATTCATATTTAGTTGCAATGAATATATTTTCAAAATTTATATATATATATATATATATATATATATATATATATATATATATATTTATTTAATATTATATTATTTATAATTTATTTATATTTTAATAATAATATAATAATACAATATTAATTAATTAGAAAATATACTAGTTATATAAAATTATATATTATTATATTATATTATATTATATTATATTATATAATCATATTATTTCATAATAATATAATAATATAATTATAAAAATAATATAATTTATTATTTTAATTATTTATTTTTATATTTTTATATTATAATAATATAAAAATTAATATAATAATAATTTAATTATATTATATTTAAAATTGTGGTATATAAAATACCAAAGAGATATTTTAACAATTTTCAATCATTTATATTATAAAAATTATAAAATATAAAATTATAAATTATAAATTATAATAAAATAGAATTTAATTATATTTTAATAATAATATAATAATATAATTATAAAAATAATCTAATTTGTTATTTTAATTATTTATTTTTATATTTTATATAATTTTATTTATATATATATTTTTATATTATATTAATGTAAAAAAATTAATATAATAACAATTTAATTATATTTTATATTCGAAATTGTGGTATATAAAATACCCAAAAAATATTTTCAACAATTTTCAATCATTTATTTCATATATCATTAAATCACTATTACTAAAAAATATAATAAATTATTATACTATTATAACATTTAAAAAAAAAAAAAAATAACAAAAATTGATAAAACCTCACAATAAAAAAAAGAAAAGAAAAAAATTAAATATAGGTCAAGAAACTCTTATAAATCTCATTGAAAACATTGAAGAAGATTGAAATAAAATCTGTATCGTTGTATATAATAAAAAAATGTTTTTCAAGAAAAAATTAAAATGGCAGGGTTGAGAGAGCGCGTGGCACTTCAGTTTTATGATTTATTATATTATGTAGATACACGTTAAACGTCGTTTAAAAGTAAACAAGAGAAGAGTAAGAAAAACTTTTGTAGAAAATGTTTCCTTTCAAAAAGCCTTCCCCGAGGGAATAAAAACACCACGAAGGTTTGATGTTTTAGGTTTTTGGGGGTGTGTCTGTGGAGGAGGGGGGTGTTTTTTTCTTAGGGCCACGTGGAGAGTCGTCCACAATAAAATGACAAGCAATGAAATGAACGGCAATTAGTCGCTCGCATTTATATACCAAACTCAGCAGGATATTTTGTACCTGCTGTGCTTAAAGGATGATCAATGACTTGGAAAACGAAATCATTTTCTTTATTATACCCTCACCCTTCCCTACCCCTATTCTCATTCATTTTTCTTTCTTTCTTTCTATCTTTCTTCTTTTGCTTTGGTTTATTTTGATTTATTTATATTTTCAACAAAACTTACAATATTTCAATTCACCAAAGATCAATAATTTAACTAATAAATTAATTTCATGAATAATTTCTTATATTTATTTTCTTTTTCTTTTTCTTTTTCATTATTATATATTTTTGAATCTGTTTTCATAGAACAGAAGAAATGGTTTTGAAACAGTCGACACAGTCTGAACGTTTGTAGACTAAACATAATTTCAATGTAAAAAGAAAAACGAAAACAAAAAAGCCCTTGAAGAGAGAGAGAAAGAAAGAGAGAGAGGAAGAGAGAATATTTCAATGCTGTGTTTTAAAATGGCGTTAGTCAGGAACGACCTTGCAAGGACTGCCAGAATCGCGTTCGTAGCCATACCAAACCTTACTAAAACCCGAAGAGGAAAGGAAAGGAAAGGAAACCAAGCTACACTTATACACTTCTCTCTCTCTCTCTCTGTCTCTCTCTCTCTTTTTCTTTTACCCTCCTCGTAATTGTACGGGTAAAAATCATCCGGAAGACCTTGACTCTCTTCCCCACCTTCTACCCCCTTCCCCACCGTCTCTTCACCACCCTGTTTGTCCCTTCTCTGAGACTTCGCACTACTCTCTGATCGAATATCTTTTCAACACTGTGTATTCTGACGCCTCTCGACCATATACATTTTCTATCTGTATTTTTTTTTTTTTTTTTTTTTAATTTATTTATGGTGTTATGGTTTATTTAACGTGTCGTTACCTACACATTTTTTCAAATGTAAACTTCTTTAGAATGACAACATTATAATAAATAAATCTTACTCTTGATACTATGTATTAGTCTCATTCTCTGGAAACTTTGTTTTTTTGAAGATTTCATTTACTGACACGTGTGATCTGTACACATGATATTTTTTTTTTTTTTTTTTTTTTTTACTTATATCGAAGTTAATATTTTAAAGGTAATTACAGTGGATTTGATTCAATTTTTTTTTTTTTATAGAATTAAACGTAATTTGAATTTTGTAACATTATTATATTAGAATATATATCTCTGTTAAAATATTATTAAATTATATTACATAAAATATATATAAAACTAAAAAAAAAAAAAAGAAAAATAAATATTTAATTATATTATTATATTTTTTTATATATATAATATTTATTTAATAATTTATAAATTATGTAAGATTATTATATTATATAATATATGTCTCTTAAAATATTATTAAATTATATTATTATATTTTTTTCTATAATATTTATTTAATAATTTATAAATTTTGTAAGATTATTATATTATATAATAAATCTCTCTTAAAATATTATTTAATTATATTATAATATTTTTTTATATAATATTTATTTAATAATTTATAAATTTTGATAAGATTATTATATTATAAATACATTCGTATTTAAAATATTATTAAATAATATTATACAAAACCTAATGTGATTAATTAATTTTCTTTTTCCTTTAAGAAGAAAAGATATGTGTATAATATCATATAAAAAAAAATAAAAAATAAAAAAAAAAATGAAAAATAAGTTCATCATCGTCATCAGATTCTCTATTGACTTTTCTAGTAGTTAAACTTCGTTAGTTGGTACGTTTTCACGGTCGAAGAGGAAAAGTCTCGTTAAAAGATTTACGGAGTAAAGCTCGTTGTTCCTCTCACTCTCTCTCTCTTTCTCTCTCTCTCTCTCTCTGTCGTCGTGTCACAGTCAAAACGAGGGCACTCAAGTACTCGCAACTTCTCACCCGTAACGTTCCTTTTTCCCTGTCCTTCTCTCTTTTACTCTCTCTTACTCTCTCTCTCTCTCTCTCTCTCTCTTTTCTCTCTCTCGTTTTTATTCTCTTTTAGAATAAACGAGCACCAAAAATTTCATCCTTTCTCTTTTCTACGCCACGGGCGAATAATTAAGACTCGTTTAAAAGCTCACGCTGCCCTTCTACTCCTCCTCCTCCTCCTCCTCCTCCTCCTCCTCCTCCTCCTCCACACCACCACCACCCGCCCCTTGTTTCACCCTGTGAGTTCTTTTTCCCTCCTAAAGCTTTCTCGTTCAAGTCAACCTACCTACTACACCTACCTCTTCTTCTTACGTTTACCAGTGTGCTTTGATTTAGTCTATATCTTGTGTGTTTTTGTTTACTTTTTTTGTTTCTTAACTAACTTTCCCCTCCCCATCACCATTACCACCATGGTAAACACAGTCGTTTACACTTTTCAAGTACCTAAACATCACTAACATAAATATTGTTTGTACGTGATTTAATACAATACTAAATTAATATATATATTTTTATTTATTATATAAATTTATTATTATTATTATTATTATTATATATTTTTAATTAAATAAAAAATATATATTTTACTTATTTTATTATATTAATATTATATTATATTAATCTTATATTTTAATTAAATTTAATTTAATTTAATTAAAATATATAATATAAATTAAAATACTATATATATATATAGTAATAAATTTAATATAATTATTATATAAAAATAAAAAGTTAAATAATAAAAAATATATATATATATAAATAAAATTAAATAAAAATATATATATAATAAATTTAATATAATTATTAATATAATTATAATTTTAAATACGTTTACCTATTTTTATAATTATTATAATTAATATATTTAATATATATTAAAACGTAAATTTTAATAATTTTAAATACATTAATTATAATCATAAATTTATATTGTATATATCATATGTATTATATGTATTTATATATATATATATATATATATGATAAATTTAATATATAGTAATAACTTTCTATCTCGAAGATTTGTCCTTTCAATGTTTACAGGTTGTAACAAGAATCTAATAATAAATAATTTGACATGTTTCAATTTGTCAGTTAACGATCGTACGTACATCGAATCTAATCCTTCTAATTCTGCATTGAAAATTTTCTTACAATACAATTTATATCAAATAATATTCACGCGTGACTGAAGAGAATAATTTGTTAAATAAAATTTATCAAAATCAAAGTTTTGTATTAATGCAATTGAAATTAATCTCGTTAGAGTTTAATTAATCTCGTGTAAATTTAAAACACCACAAAAAAAAAAGAAAAACCAGTAGTATCGTATTGATGTAAATTAAACGACAGTTATCACAAATTAAACATTATCAAACAATTTAGTGTAAACGAAGAATCAGAAAGAAAAAAAAAAAACTCACGAATATCGATCAAGGATTAGACGAAAAAAAGACAAAAAAATCTTTGGAATTATTGTTTTTAAATTAAAATCAAAAGGTAAGAATTCAAATAAACGATAGTTCGATTTATTCAAAAAAAAAAAAAACATAATGATAAATCGTAATATGTACCCATAATTATGAAAGTGGTCTAAGTTAAAATTAAACAAAAAAAAAAATCAGTTTATCATTTATTACACACTACATTATTATAAACTAAATAAATTCAACGTAATTTTTACAATATTGTGAAAAATGAATGAATTGTTAGATAATGTTTGTTATTTCAATATTATACAGAATTCATATAGTGTTCAAATATAAATCTTGAAATATCACGAAAAATGAGATACATAACTTAGATCACTTTCATAATTATGGTCACATATAATTTAGTAACCATTACACACATTTAACATTTCAACATGTTCACAATTTTTTTTTGTCTGATTATTTTATGACAATCATTTTATTTGTTATGTTCAAGTTGTTATCATAATTGAATATCGTTTGTATTATAAATATTCGTCATGGATACGTGGCCAGATTTTGAACTGTTAAATGAGGTCATCGAAAGTAAACCCCATGGTTCAGACAGACAATCCCATAATGTAGAAACACAGGGTGCTAGTGAAGATACGGTAAAAGTAGAAGATTTAACAAACGAAAGTATTGAACAAAATGAGAATCCAAATCAACGATGTAATTTAAATATCATATGCAGACGTTTCATAGTTTACACATTGTTTTTACCATTTGCTGCATTTACCTTTAATATTCGTTTGTTTTTAGGAATTGGTATTATACTTAGCATTGTTATGATAATATTATTAATATTATATCATTTCTATCATACTAATGAGGACGTATAATTATTTTCTTTTTTTTTTTCTTTGACGAAATTAAAACATGTTTTTATTTTATTTTTCTTTTTTTTTTTCATTTGTTTTAATATTTATTTTATCTTGACTATAATGACTGATCATTTTTTTAATTTTTTTTTATATATATATATATAGGACATATTGCAAAATATATAAATTTAATTATCGTTTAATTAATTGTTATAACGTTATAAGAATAAATAATATCAAAAGTGTATCTTAAAAAATTATTTGTACAATTTTAATACATTAGATATCTTATTAACAAACAAAAAATTTTTTAAATATTACGTTTTGTAACACAAATTTGTATTACACCTATGATTTTAGATATTAACATAAATATAAAAAAAAAAAACATTGAAAATATATAAATTTAATTATCGTTTAATTAATTGTTATAACGTTATAAAAATAAATTATATGAAAAATGTATCTTGAAATATTATTTAAACAATTGTTATACATTAGATATTTTATTGACAAACAAAAAATTTTTAAATATTACGTTTTGTAACACAAATTTGTATTATACATTCATGATTAATTTTTAACATAAATATAAAAAAAAAAAAAAACATTGAAAAATATGTAAATGTAATTATTAATTAATTAATTGTTGACACTATAAAAATCAATTATTTCAAAAATGTATCTTGAAATATTATTCAAACAATTGTAATAAATTATATATCTTATTAAAAAAAAAAAACACACACACACACATTTCAAAGTTCCTTATTTATTATATTTTGTAACACAAATTCGTATTACATTCCTGATTACACCTTAACATAAATAACCAAAAAAAAAAAAAAAAAAAATACTAATAAAGTTAAAAATTGTCCGAAAAATAGAACCACGCGTGAAGTAAAAAATAAAACATTGACAAACACGTGTGAATAATTTTTAAATGATAATGTAATTTAAAATAATAATTCTAATTACTAAAACTAAACATCGACACAAGTTTCTAAGATGAAACATAAGAAAAAATACAAATCATTTGTCCGATTGGTTAGAAAGATAGTGGCTGGTTGGTACAAGAGGTTTTTGATGATAGTGTCGGAGCAAGAGGAAGAGTAAGGAGAAGAAAAAAAAAGGAAGAAGAAGAGGAGAAGGAGGAGAAGGAGAAAGGTGGAAAGAGGTAAGGTGAGTCATGTAAAACCGATGTGGACTGATGTAAACTGGCGTAGGGTCTGACTGCCAGGGCCACGCGAGGTCACGTCAGGCAACTTCCACCATCTACGTCCGAGAGAAACTCGATGGAAACTCGCTTCGAGTTTGCCGTGCAATTTTCGAATAAGATATTCAAGAATATATATATATATATATACAAAAAAAGAGAGAGAGAGAGAGAGAGAAAGAGAGAAAGAGAAAGAGAGAAGTAGAATGCTGCACGAGCATCATCTTCTTCATCTTCTGCTTCATCTTCTTCTTCTCTGCATACTTTAACTACTAACTAGTATGAGAAAGCAAGCAACGAGAATACAGGTGTGTATCTGTGTGTATCTGTGTATGTGTATGTATGGTAAGTGCATATACAGTATGAAAAATATATTTACAAGAAACAGGTTACACATTTCATTCCACAACGTTCCAAAATGTTACACATTTGTTGAATTTTTCTTCTAACACGAGAAACTACTCTCTCTTTCTCTCTCTAAATATATACTCGTATATTTTATACATTTTTTTCTCTCTCTCGTGAGAAATGTACACTCTATCACCTTTTATACGTTCGAAATATTTCAAAAAATTCTTCAAATATTATTTTTTTTTTCTAAATAGGTAAAACTTCACATCCACTAAATGGTTTACGATTTTTACTGCAAGTGAATATATATATATATATATATATTCGTGAGAAAAATAAATAATAATTTTAAAGCTTTACCAATATTAAATTCGTTGTCAAATGTAATACTATTGTTAGTGCTATTTTATTTTCTAAATAGGTAAAACTTCACATCCTCAAAATGGTTTACGATTTTTACTGCAAGTGAATATATACATTCGTGAGAAAAATAAATAATAATTTTAAATGTTTACAAAAATTAAATTCGTTGTCAAATGTAATATTATTGTTAGTGCTATTTATATTTTCTAAATAGGTAACACTTCACATCCACTAAATGATTTACGATTTTTACTGCAAGTGAATATATATACTCGTGAGAAAAATAAATAATAATTTTAAAGCTTTACTAATATTAAATTCGTTGTCAAATGTAATACTATTGTTAGTGCTATTTATATTTTCTAAATAGATAAAACTTCACATCCTCAAAATGGTTTACGATTTTTACTGCAAGTGAATATTATTAAGGTTTGAAAAAACGTTACCATATATTTACATGCAGCCGATCAATTTCCCTAGAAGATAATGAATTAAATTATGATCACTTTTAATCACCCCTTCATTCACGGTAAATAATTAGATACATAATAAAAAATTAAAAAAAATGGGATATATTGTAGTGTATATACCCCATTTTTATTAAAAATTGTCTTTCCGAAAACAATCAATTTTATCTACTCTTTCCTTGTTACTTAATTAATACTTAATTAATAGTTACTTATAATTAATAGAAATGTGGAATTTATGGTTTAAGTGTGTTATAGAGCCCAGGATTGACGTCAGGTGCGACGTTAGGATTGTTGTCCACGAGAGCTTCGATTTCATGACTTCACCCATGGTCAAAGTCAAGTATGGGATAACCCTCTGCTAGGACTCGATCCTATGATGGTTAATAGTCGTGATGGAATAGGATAGTGCATTCCTTCTATCTGGGCTATTCACGACTACCGGTTAGAATTGAAACTAATTCGAAATATAAGCTCTCTCTCTTTTGAATTGTCGGCTTTTTTCAGTGAAATGGTCTGCATTTAAGAAAAATGACTGGAGATTTTCAATTAATCTTAAACCTTCTTGTAATTTTCTTAATGTTCAATTATTACCTGTCCAATTTTTATAAGTATTAGTGTCCTTAGAATGATCGATTTGATTTACAGCTTCGGATGCCATTTTCATCAAATTCAGAAATACTTTTCGCAACACAGTCTAGTGTTGTACAATGATTATTGCAATTTTCTTATCGTGTTAAAGCGAAACTGTTTTATAAGTCGTCGTACTGTAAAAGAATTCCCACAATTTATGAATCGTGTTATAACGAAATCGTGTTTTTTAAGATGCCATGTTGTAAGATAACTACCAGTATACATATTTATTATTTATAATATTGATAAAGTATAGATTAAAATATATAAATATATATATATATATATATTTACTCGAAATATTTCATAAATATATCAGCCAACTAATTTTTCCAACAAACTTACGATTGATCATGGCGTCCAGCATAAACAATAAAATTATTAGAAGAAGAAGAAGAAGAAGAAAAAAAACAACAAATTACAAATCTGTAATACAAGAATTTATGTGTGACAATAATTTTGTTATTAAATAGAAATTAAAATTATATCTCTTAAATGAAAAAACAAAAAAAAAAGAATGGCACCTTGAGTGCCATCCATTTTTTCTTCGTTTGGTCTGTTTTTTTGACCACTGAATGGAAGACGAGACAATTACTTTGTTTCCTGCAGAACAAAGTTTAATAAACTTTATATTCTGGTATTTTAGGACCCTTTCTTATTACTCGTTATTTGCACCAATAATGCATGCAGCGTAACGAGCTGAACGCTATGATAGCCCAGATTGACGTCAGGTGCGACGACGTTAGGGGATGAGAGATGTTTCTTAGGGGACTCGATCTTATGATGGTTAGTAGTCGTGATGGGGATAGTGCGTCGCTACCATCTGGGCTATTCACGACTACCGGTTAGGATAGAAACGAATTGGAAATATAAGCTGTCTCTCGTTTATTATAAATAATAAATTTCTTGTTCCTTTCTATTCTTTGTTTTACTATTATTAGTGCTTTTTCATTTTCTAAATAGGTAAAACTTCACATTCTCCAATTGGTTTACAGTTTTTACTGCAAGTGAATTTACATACATATATACTTAAAAAATATAAAATTATAAAAATATTTAATTAGTTGTCAAATGTAATACTATTGTTAATGCTTTTTTGTTTTGTAAATATGTAAAACTTCACATGCTCGAAATAGTTTACAGTTTTTACTGCAGGTGAAGAATAATAAATAATATTAAATATTTAATTCGTTGCCAAATGTAATACGATTGTTTGTGCTTTTTTGTTTTGTAAATATATAAAACTTCACATGCTCGAAATAGTTTACAGTTTTTACTGCAGGTGAAGAAAAATAAATAATATTAAATATTTAATTCATTGTTAAATGTAATACTATTGTTAATGCTTTTTTATTTTGTAAATATGTAAAACTTCACATCTTTGAAATAGTTTACAGTTTTTACTGCAAGTGAAGAAAAAAAAATTAAATATTAAATTAATTGCCAAATGTAATACGATTGTTTGTGCTTTTTTGTTTTATAAATATGTAGAACTTCACATCTTTGAAATAGTTTACAGTTTTTACTGCAGGTGAAGAAAAAAAAATTAAATATTAAATTAATTGCCAAATGTAATACGATTGTTTGTGCTTTTTTGTTTTGTAAATATATAAAACTTCACATGCTCGAAATAGTTTACAGTTTTTACTGCAATTGAAGAAAAATAAATAATATTAAATATTTAATTCGTTGTCAAATGTAATACTATTGTTAAATAATAATAGTATGTTGATATAATATTTATTATGATTTAACCGATACCATTAACCATTTCCCTCCTCGTCATCCCATTTGACGAAAATTCAACGAATCACAATCGACTGTATATCGACGGTTAGGACGATTGAGTACTTGGTAAATTCGATACAGTGTATAGAACGATTGATAAATGGTTTCCTGATCAATACCCATACCTTTTGACTAGTATTTACTTTATATATGTATTTGTGTGTGTGTGTGTGTGTTTAATTCCCATCACTAACAGCTGACCACATTTCGACGACATATGGTCGGACAATATTCTCACCGCATCGTAGTTCTTACCCTAACTAACATAAGCCGAATATTTCATCTACGTTTCCCCTATCTTTATCTATCTATCTATCTATATATCAATTTATCAAAATACATTTCTCTATTTCTTTGGGATAATCCTAAAATCGTGAATCACGATTACACGTAATAGTATATGTATTTTATAGGATTAAATGATTTATAATATTCATGAACAATTTATACAACGATGTTTATGAAAACGTTCGCCAAAGTGGTGAAAATTCGCTGGTTTTCAGAAAAATGTGGAATATATTTATTTATCAAGTTACATCTTATGTTTTAAGATTCATTAAAAGATAATTTAATCTTAGTTCACAATGTTTATTTTATAAATATATTGAACACTTCAAAAATCCTATTGGTGGTCCGCGAGATTTAAATTCTGAATTTACCGGACCGTGAGATCAAAAAAAGTTTGGTGATCTTTGGTTTATGATATATTGTCTTATATCTTTAATAATTGTTTTTGAAAAATTTTACCACAATATTTAGCGAACGAGAATGAAAGAAAAAAAGAAAGAAAGAAAAAAAAAGAAGAAGAAGAAGGAAAAAAAACTTCATCTCTTAAAATGCTTCATGAAAAAGTTATAACTAAAGAATATTCTGATAAAAAATTTAATGGAAGAAAACTGGGACACAACTTGTAAATATTTAACAAGTTCATCGTCGTGCAAGGTTTTTTTTCTTTTTTTTTACGTTTTTTTTTTTGTTACCATACATGTCTCAGAATTCTTAAATATAAAATAAAATTGGTAGCGTAGAAAAATTTTCTTAGAAAATCGATACTACGTTTGTTTTTGTCAATTTTATAAAATAAAAAAAAATTTTTTTTTATATTAAAATACAATTTATATATATATATATATATATATATATATATATATATATATATATTATTATTATTAATATTATTATTATTATTATTATTATATATATTATATTTAATTTTAATAATATTTTAATAAATTATTTAATAAATTATTTTAATAAATAATTATTATTATTATATATATAATAATAATAATAATATATTATTTTTTATTTATATTATATATTAATAATATATTATTTAATTATTATTATATAAATATAATAATATATATATATATATTGATATTTATTATTTATATAATTATTATTATTAAATATATTATAATTAAATATAATATAATATATTTAAATATATAATATATTTAATAATTATTATTATAATATAATTATTAATATTTATATATTAGTCTAATTTATATGTATTATATATAATATATAATATTATAACACAAAAACAAACGAATACGTTTGGTTTTGTCGATTTTATAAAATTAGAAAAAAAGTAATGTATTTCTTATTAAAATTATTCATCAATTTAATAATAAAAAAAATATATATATATATACGCTTGTATGTATAAAAAGGGAGAAAGAGATGAAAGATTTTCTCATTAACTATAATAACAAAAAATGCTCAATATTTTTTTTCAACTAACGGTATAAAACATTATTCCTATCTAAATTCTACGAAACGAATTATTCGATTAACGGTGTATAGACGTTGGAAAGAAAATATTTTCATGTTCAACATTGTACGATTACATTTCGATTAATTTAAAAAAAAAAAAAAAAAGAAAAACATTTATTCGACGATAATAATCGGTATTTGAAAAAGTATGTTAAAACCGAATGAACGACGAGCATAAGGCTCAGAGTAATTCGAGATAAAGGATTGAAAATTCCTGCAACGTGGATAGATGGAGGAGGAGGAGGGAAGGGGAGGGGGAAAGGGGGAAAGGGGGAAGGATGATCGTGCTAGCAATACATATTTTTTGTTTTTTTTTTTTTTTTTTTTTCAATTTTTTCTTTTTTTATATTTTATCTTTCTTCCTCATCGTAAATGATGTAAAACGATACTTCTCTCCTTGTAATGAGATTAGATGAGTAGCTTAGCAGACAAAACGTATTGCATTTCGAGAACGCTTATAAGACAAGTTTTCGATTACGTGTGTTAGGCTTTCTTTTGTAAAAAAAAAAAAACAATTCATTTAAAATAAAGAATAAAATTTTGATGGGAATAAATTGACAACAACAACAACAAAAAATACAATGAAAAATCTTACATTTTTTGCAAACATTACGAATACAACTTGCACATGAAATCAAACACATGTACGTATGTGAATAGACACATATATACTCATACGTGTTTAAAAATATGTATATAAATGTGATTTATGTATTATCGCAATTTAAAATCAGCTTATCGTTGATCGAAATCAATTTCTCGTGGATGGTTGTCAACAGGAGTATTGCTCATTGATTAACGTCAACACGATTCACAATTAATTGACGGAATAATCAGCAAGCCGATATTTTTCCAATTAATCAATCACTACTAGATAGATGTTAAAATAAAATAACATTGACATATATATATATATATATATATATATAATATATATATATATATATATATATAAATATAAATTATAATATTAATAATATTAATATTAATTAATAAATTATAATATTATAATATTAATGTATTAATTAAATAATAATAAAATTAAATAAAAATAATAGTACATATTTAATGCTCTAAACTTTAATGTTATAAAATATATGTTTAGAAGAAATTTAATAATTCTATACAAAAATATTCCTATTAAAATATTGATGCAAATATACAAAATGCAGTATAAAACAAAGCACACAAGTTTGTTTAATTGTTATATTTACAATAATATAAATAATTACATATAATGGTTGATTTTGTTAAAGCTAAATTAAATAACCTGAATGACAAGTCTTTAAAAAGGACTTGTCCCTTTTAAAACGTGTTAAAGATTCACCCCTTGTGTTACGATGATGATGATGATGATGTGATGATGTTGTTGTTGTTGATGGTTGGTAATACTTACATCTCTCTTTTATTTTTTTTTTTTTGTAATATTTTTTTATACTAATCTTTTAACAAAGTTTTCGTATCATTTCACGATTAGGGTAACATAGGGAAAAAAAAAAAGAAACTAGGAAGCCATTTATTTAGTTTGATGACAGACAGAACACGACGAGGAAGTTAATGACCGGAGTTATGCAGATATTTTGGTCTCTTGCATTTTATATGTATGTGTGATATATAGATGGATGTGTGTGTGTGTGTGTGTGTGTGTGTGTGTGTGTGTGTGTGTGTGTGTGTGTGTGTGTGTGTGTGTGTGTGTGTGTGTGTGTGTGCACGAGTATCATTATTACCCTTAACACTTTTAAGCTTCACGGTCGCCGTTAGGAGAATTGGATGATTGCCCAACTACAATGTTTCCTTCCCCTTACCAAACTTCACCCCCTGTATAGTTCAAACTATAGATCTTTGAGACTTCAACTAGTATTACACATTGAACCTGTGATAATGAGTTATATTGGTGTGTTGTGTATTGTTTATATCGATAACTCATGAATATTTGTAAATAGAAATTACATTAGTTTGTATCGTATTATGTTTGTAATTTAATATTGAAATTAATTGATGTATTAATTATGGGTTTTGATTTATAGTAATAAATGATATTATAGTAGTTCGTTTTTTGTGTTTAGAATTTTAATTATTTTAAATTTATAAGTATTTAATATTAGTGATAATTTGTATTTAACAAATTGCTATCATTGATTTTGTATTTTTAGGTAAAAATAAAATATTATATTATATATTAATAAAATATTATATTACATATTAATAATATATTAATTATATATTAATAATATAAAAATAATATAAAATAACAAATTGTAAATATATACATATTATAAAATAATATAAAAATAAAATATTATAATATATATTAATAATATATTAATAACATATTATTAAATATATTATTTTACATATTATTATTATTAATATTATTAATATTATTATTAATATTATTATATATATATATATATAAATATGTTATATATTAACACATTATTAAAATAATAAAATTAACATATTAATATGTTATATATTATTTTATATATATATATAGATATATACAATAATAACATATAATATAAAAATAACATATATATGTATATAAACTATTTCATAATTTTGTATATATAATTTTTGAATTATGTGTACATAAATAAATAAAAAAAATAAAATAAAAAAAAAGGTGAATGAATCGACTATTTGATAAAATTATGATTTCCTCAAATGTCGTGCCAAGTTAATAGAAAAAAAAAAAAAGAAAAATGAAAAAAAAAAAAAAAAATAGAAAAACATCCCTCCCTCACTTGAAGTTTTCGTCATAGAAAAAGGTGTGAGAGATATGTCAAAGATCTCTCAACGAGTTACACGTAAAACGCATTCATTTAAATTTAATTGAGCGCAAATCAGCTACCGAGCACGCGAACACCAAGTGATTTATTATACACGCCATTAGACGTGGATGAATCATGGTAATGATTAAGTGGTATAGAAAGTATAAGACCTTACATCAGGGTATAGAAAATAAAATCAGAATTTGTATGTTACTTCGAATCAAACCTAATAAACGCAATAAGGAAATTCTACCTCGTTAAAATGTTTTTTTTTAAATTTCTTTTTCATTTTTTTGTTTACAAGGAAAGAAAGTGGAAAAAAGGGGAACAACATAAAAACAAAATTGTGACAAATATGAGATTTTTGAGATTAAAAAAAAAATAATATTGACAAAATAAAATTGTAAATAAGTTTCATTTACAAATTATTGATGTGATACAAGGTATGCGTTTGTTCTTTAAATTTGTTCTGACTTTTAATCGATTTTCATTTCGATTTACAATAATCTCCATTGAAACAAATTATAATATTAAATTATTTGAAAAAGTAATCTTTTTTTTTTTACTATTTAAACAAATTTTACATAACATTTTTGAATTTGTTGATATAAATCATTTTAAATTTAATAAAAAATCATTTAGTCATATTAAACAAAAACAGAAAAAAGAAACTAAACATACATAACTGATTAGTTTTATCAGAGATACAAGTATTTTTTTTTTTTTTTTTTCGTCAAATACACTCTCTATACGTATAGATAGTAATTTGTATCTTTAACATTATTTTTAAACAATATATATATATTTTCTACAAATTTATCACACAAACAATGAATCAATCGCACGACACATATATATATATATATACATATATTGTCTTTATTTTATTTATTATTTAATTAATTTTCTTAAATTTGTAATAAAATAATAAATACAAAATAATATTTCCACAGTATTCAATTTAGAATATTTAGAATAAAATAACAAAATTCAAACCACTTTATCAGTCCGACATTTATCCAAAACTTGCGTCATTAAATTATGACTGAATTGAAAATGTACGAGCCTTAATAAAAGAAAAAAACCTCCCCCAAAAAACAACAAGCAAAAAAAAACGATCTCATATTTTTTTTTTTTTTTAAATTAATTGGACTGACATAAAAATAATTGTTTTTGTTGTACTCAGAATGTTCTGAACTTTACAATCCAGTCCTGTATATGATAACAAATCGTAATAATAAAAAAAAAAGAAAAAAATATAATATATTATACAATGTAATGTATCATGTAAAATAAAACATACATTATCATTGTAACAGTTCGTGTGTGTTTGTGTGTGTGTGTGTATATTAACACTGTGGATATAAATATAGAGAAGTTCGATCGTTAATTTCTTCGGTGGCTTTTAATCGTCGACATGTTTACATAAATCAATTCTAACTGACATTATATGCGAGCACGAAACAAAGTGTTATTACCTAGTCGCAAAGAGTTACGAACTATATCGATAGTTACTAGAACTATATATATATATATATAGTTCAGTTTGCATGGACGTAGTTTTAGATTAGATTGTTAAACTTTTACTGGGATTTTTTCCTTCTCTCTTTTTCTTCCACTTTCTTGTTCTGTTTTACTCTAGTTCCCTTCCTCTCTCTCTCTCTCTCTCTCTCTTTCCTTTTTCTTTTTGTAAGTTTGTCATGCTAATATTGTTATTAAAATCACACGATATCATAGTTATACAGTTATCGTTATTTGCCTATTAAAATGATTACTATGTTTATCATTGGTTGTGTTACACCTTTAAATTATTAATTTCATTTTAAATTAATTAATAATTAATTAATTGATTCGCACACTGTATATATTTCAAAAGTGAATTCATCTACTTTTTTATAGAAATATTTAACAAATATTTATACATAAACTTTTCCTTCTCTCTTTTTCTTTCACTTTCTTGTTCTGTTTTACTCTAGTTCCCTTTCTCTCTCTCTCTCTCTCTCTCTCTCTCTCTTTTCCTTTTTCTTTTTGTAAGTTTGTCATGCTAATATTGTTATTAAAATCACACGATATCATAGTTATACAGTTATCGTTATTTGCCTATTAAAATGATTACTATGTTTATCATTGGTTGTGTTACACCTTTAAATTATTAGTTTCATTCTAAATTAATTAATAATTAATTAATAATTAATTAATCATTGATTCGCACACGGTATATATATATTTCAAAAGTGAGTTATCTATCTTTTTTTTTTTTTTTTATAGAAATATTAATCAAATATTTGTACAGATTTGTATCGATGAAAATATTTGTATAAAAAATATTATATTGAAATAATTCTTGATACTAAATTATACTCCCATTTTAAATCTTTATATAGAAATTTTAATTAAAAATATTTTAGAAAAATATAATTAATTAAAATTTACTATTTTTTTTTATATAAGAGGGAGGATTGAAAAGTTTTGAGCTTCAACAGTAATTAACCGTAAAATAGTTTTTTTTTTTTTTTTTTAATTTAACGCAGAAACAATTTTTTTTATTTCGATATAACTTTTCTGCTACTTCTTCTTCTTCTTCTTCTCCTTTTTTTTTGTATTTTTTTATTTTGTATTTTTTTGTTTTTTTTTAATTAATTTAAATTGTTATTTTTTTTTTTTTTTAGCGAGGTTTAAAACTTTTCAAACACATTTTTCACTTATATCGAAATATATATTAAATAATACGTTAAATCATATTTTTATTTAATTATCATAAAAACTTGAAGTAACACAACAAGTATATATACAATTATATATGTTAGTTGTTTTTATGAAAACAAATAAATTAATATGATAAAAAATCTTACGTGGGATTTTTCATTTATATCTTAAATACGTGAATGCGATCGATAAATACTACGAAACTAAACGGCCAGTGTGTAATTATATATTTTCCCCTTGACAAAGCGGTTTAAGCTGACTCATGCTTGCACTTACTCAGAGTACAAATAATTAATGGAAGATAGTGATTAAGTGATTTACAGAGTTAGCACGTATAAGAAAAATATTTTGAATAATGTTTTCTACACATGATAGAAAAAGTGAGAGAAAGAGAAAGAAGATGGTAAATTTGATTATTCGATTATACAATGTTTTATGAGTTACTATAAACATATGTGTGTATGTGTGTAAATGTATGAAAAGAATAATGTAAAAAAGATTTATGATCACTAGAAAGATGATTCACTTGCAATCAGTAAAAGAACATTGATCCCGATTATAACAATATCCTTGAATTGTATATTTTTTTCTGAAGAATTGTTTAGTGATATGGTTTGTTGATTATCTTGACTCTGATAAGCTCATGTAAGCAATAATAAATTAACAAACTATACTTTAATATGGTTGTAAAAATAAATGTCATTTATAAGTATTCAGGATGACAATATAATTTGTGTCAAAATTTTTGTAAATAACAAATATGCAAATTTAAATAAGAAAATAATAAATATTAATAAGAATGTTAATTAGTGTAAATTAATATTATAATATGTCATATATTTATATATAAAATACTAAATATTATTAATACAGATAATATAGTGTATTATTTGTATCATATATATAATATATATATAAATATAATATAAACCTGATTTTAACAATATCCTTGAATTGTATATTTTTTTTCAAGAATTGTTTAGTGATATGGTTTGTTGATTATCTTGACTCTGATAAGCTCATGTAAGTAATAATAAATTAACAAACTATACTTTAATATGGTTGTAAAAAAAAAATGTCATTTATAAGTATTCAGGATGACAATATAATTTGTGTCAAAATTTTTAGATAACAAATATGCAAATTTAAATAACAAAATAACAAAATAACAAATATTAATAAGAATGTTAATTAGTGTAAATTAATATTATAATATGTCATATATTTATATATAAAATACTAAATATTATTAATACAGATAATATAGTGTATTACTTGTATTATATATATATATATAATTATATTATAATATATTATATTATATATTATAATATTATATTATATATATATATATTACATAATATATATAAATATAATATAAATTTTCTATAAATATATATTATATTATATATATTAAATACAACTTTTATATATATATATATATATACATTATTTATTTGTTATTTTATTAAAATATATTTAATTCGATCATCGAATATAAATCGAATGATAATAAACCATTAGTTTGATCAAAAATATTATTTTTTAACATAAGTGTTACTACATTAAAAACTTTCTTCAATATATCTACATTAATGTCACATATTCAAATAAAAGTTAAACCAAAATTTCGACACTTATATATATATATATATACACTTCAATTGACCAACCTAATAGCATTTAAAAAACAAATTAAAAATAAAAAAGTATACAACTGAGGTTGTCTTGATGAAACTTAACATTCTTTCCTTATCATTTATAAAAGCTACAAAGTAGAACATATATATATATTATCTCTTTTACACTTATGATAGGACACGATCGCTTACCATTGGCTTACGATGAAGGTCCACTTATACGAAGCACACCACATAGTGGTGTATATGTTGAAAAGATACTTTAAGCTGTACGTGTCCGGCATTTCAAGTGGTGATATCCTTTCTTGAGCATTAAGCAATAAATCTGTATTAACGGAGCGCGTTATGCTAATACACGATTACAAACATTAGCCTAAGTATACACAGACGTGTGTATACACACATACACACATACACACATATATAAATAGAAAAAGAGAAAGATATAGAACAAGCAAGTGAAACTGGCTTACGTTTAGTTGATGAAGTGATAAATAGGATTATCATTGATACTTCTGATCAATAATAAATTATTCTATTAATACATCTCTTCTCGTTCTATACCAAAGTATGAATCTTTTTCTTTGGTTTTTTTTTTTAATAATCCGTTGCTCGAATTTCCCCATAAAAAAAATTAAATTATAATATTCTTTGCACACCTTCGTTGAAAGATTTATGTACGATGTTTTATGTACATTTGAAATTACATGCTTGGGAATATAGAAAATGCAAATGTTATAATATCACACTATCTTTGCATCCTTGTTTTTGTTGTTGTTGTTGTTATCCTGTATATTTCATTAAAACTGATACAAAATTATTACTTGGTCTTCATGTAACGTAATTTTTAACATTTTGTTTTGTTTTGTTTTTTTTTTTTTGTTAATTTTCCTTTTAATAATACTTGATTATATACATAAAAATATATATATATGTATATACACACGTATACGTAGTGTACGTTACACGGGATATGTGTTGTAATGTTTGTAATCACGTTTCGATTTACATGTAATTTACAACGTCGAAGATTTTTACCAAGCAATTTTTTTAAAATCGAAACAAAAATTACGAAAAAAATAAAAAAAAATAAAAAAGAAGGGAAGTTAAATTGGTATGAAAAAAAAATAAAATAAGTTTATGTTTATCGTAAAAAAAAAAAAAATAACAAATAAAAAATAAAAAATAAAATAACAATATTTGTCTGTCAATGAAACAATAATAATTTACAAATAATAATACAATGAGATAACAAGATTTTCAATCCGATTGATCCGAATATTCCACGTCCTCTGGGTCGCAGTAACCATTTCTTTGCCATGCCAAAAATTTGGTATAGTAATGTAACAAGCATTCTGGACAAGATAAGAAGTGAAGATAGAACGCCATGTAGCGTTGATAGAAGTCGAAGTCTAAGAAATCATTAAAACTCGGACCGACCATGTTGATTCTAATAAACACATATCATAAAAAATATAAATTAAAAAAAGATTTTTTTTTAAATTAATAAATAAATAAATAAATAAAAAGAAAGAATAAATATTAATAAAAATTATTGAACCCATCATCGTAACGTAAAATACAATGAAGTAAGAGTGTGTGTGATTCTAATAAATATATAATATAAAAAATAATATAAAAAATAATACAAAAATATAAAAGAAGGGTAGATTAAAGAAATATAATTAGAAAAAAAATAAATAAATAAAAAGAAAGAATAAATATTAATGAAAATTGTCAAGTTTATCATTGTAACGTAAAATATAACGAGATAAGTGTGTTATGCTAATAAATATATAATATAAAAAATAATATAAAAAATAATATAAAAAAAAATACAAAAATATAAAAGAAGAGTAGATTAAAGAAACATAATTAGAAAAAAAATAAATAAATAAAAAGAAAGAATAAAAATTAATAAAAATTGTTGAATCCATCATCGTAACGTAAAATACAATGAAGTAAGAGTGTGTGTGATTCTAATAAATATATAATATAAAAAATAATATAAAAAATAATACAAAAATATAAAAAAAGAGTAGATTAAAGAAACATAATTAGAAAAAAAATAAATAAATAAAATCAAAGAATAAAAATTAATAAAAATTGTTGAACCCATCATCGTAACATAAAATACAATGAAGTAAGAGTGTGTGTGATTCTAATAAATATATAATATAAAAAATAATAAAAAAATAAAAAAGCAAAGGTAGATGGTAATAGGCACAATTGCATTGCTCTTTAGAAAAAAAAAAAAACAAAAAAAAAAAGAGAATATAAGTATTAGAAAGCTCGTGAATCAGTACACATCAGTGATCACGTATATTCTAATGTTATTATAAGGGTTTATAATACTACACGAAGAAATAAGATATACTACTGCGTTAAAATGTCGTGATAATACTTCCTGGTTATCTTAAGGGTGATGTCGAAACCCCAGGTTACTTTTAAGTAACTTTTTAATTCCATCTTATCTTTCTTTTCCTTTTTTTTTTTTTTGCATTTTTTCTTTTAAGCATCTTATTGTTAATCTTATTTTTTATCTTACAAACGTCGTGTTCGCGTGTACGGTCGTGTGTAAAAAAAGAGGACTAAAGGAAAAGAGTTGGTCTCGTAAAAATTGCCGAAAATCCGAAAAAAATAAAATTAATTAAGAATAAAACTGTTATACAATATAGAATATTTTGTTTATGTATTTATAATAAAATATTAGCATTAATTAATAATAATAATAATAGGAAATGATTATTAATACGAAACAAAAATAAGGAAAAAATAAAGGATGGCTTGGTCCCATGAAAGTTGTCAATTCAAAAACAAAACAAAAAATAAAATAAAATAAGAACAAAACTATTATAGAATATTAAATATTTTGTTAATGTATTTATAACAAAATATTACCATCTAATAATAATAATAAAAATAATAGTAAATGATTATGAATACAGAACAAAACAAAAAAAAACGTAACAAAATATAGAAAGTAAAATTAAAAATACAAATAAAAATGATAAAAATTTTTCATAGTCGATTAAAACAACTTGTTCGATTATAAATAATAATAATAATAAAAATAAAAATAATAATAATAATAAATTAAATGATACGATAATAAGGATTATAAATAGATCTTATTTCAATGTATAAAACTCTGACTATTCCTCTTGTCTCGAGAGAGAGAGAGAGAGAAAGAAAAAGAAGAAAAAAAATAATGAAAAAAAAGGAGAACAAAAAAATACAGAAGGGGGTGGGAGGGGGTTAGATGGGGGTGAGAGGAGGTGAAAAAAAAGGTTCGTAAATTCGTCGATAAGACTTTCCACTTGAAAAGTCGCGCGTCTGCGATGCACTCGAGCGTTACTTTTTGTTACCTATTCTTAAGAGTGAGAAAAAGTAACAGAGAGAGAGAGAGAGAGAAAGAGAAAGAGAGAGAGAAAGTTACAACCACAACTGAGGTGGTACTTCGTAGTACCGTATTAATTAAAACTTTACGAGCGTACTTGAAAACCTTGCCTCGTCCGTCCTGACCGGATACGTTCCTAAAGAATTACTCGAAGTTCGTCGGTGAGAGAAACTTAATCTAAAGACGAAATACAAGAACACAAAATAAGAACAATATTCAACTCTTATCTCAATAAAAAAAAAAAAATGAACAATTAATATTATAAATAAATAAATAAACAAATCGTATACAATCGTACATCTTGATGAAATTTGAAATACGCGCAAAACTCAACTTAGAAACTATTATTTTTATATTTTTTGTATTTTTTGTATTTTTTATTTATTATTTTCTATTTCTTATTTATTTTTTATTTTATTATTTTTATCGTTTATTTAATACTTTTCTAACTCATTATTTTCTATTTTTATTTTTATTATTTTTTATTTTATTCCCTATTTTTATTTTATTTTCAATTTAAACAAAGTTTCGAGCTTTGTCCGATTCATCATCATTACGTTCTTCCATCGTATGTAAAAATTTTTAATTAAAAAAAAATAAAAAAAAAATAAAAAAGCAGCAAAAACAACTTTCTATAAATTGGTACATTTAATAATTTTTATCTCTTCGAATGAATGAAAAAGTGGGACACCATAAAACTTGTTTATTTTACAATTACGACTAGACATTGATTTATTCTAAAATCTTACACTTTCTTCTCACAAATATAGATTAAAATTCTTAACACCATCTGACATCTTACCTGGAAAAATAAAAATGTAGAACTCAAAACGAAATGTTGAATTCTTTGAAACTACCTTTTCCCACCCATTGTACAAATGCTTTTCTTTCAATTCACACACACACAAACACACACACACACACACACTCACACAGGTTGATTTTATTTCTAGTAGATAATATAGCTCGAACTATGCAGGTAAAAACTCTAACTGACATATCAGACAAGAAGACGTTTCCCATTTTAACAATAGAATCTATTCGTGGTAAAAGAATGGGGAATAGATGATTGGATTAGATTCTTTGAAATATTTTCGTGGAATATCATTTTTGTTCTTTTACCTATACGCCCTTTTTCTATGAAAAAACAAGAAATAGATGAAAGTAATCATTAAAATATCAGAAGGAAAGTTTGTAATAGGGATACTGTATAATGGAGTTGTATAATGGATACTTCCATTATGGAATTCTATGGTGTGAAGCACAAAGAATTGAAGATATAACAAAGAATATTTTATGTAAATCAACATTCTTATATTTATAACAATTATATCTCTAAATTGAATCTAAATAAAAAATGAAAAGAATAAAACCAGATGAATTTGTACAAATTGGAACATGGTAAAACCATCTAGTTTCTGTAAGCTTTAGTTATATTAGTAATGGACACTTCCATTATGGAATTCTATGGTGTGAAGCACAAAGAATTGAAGATATAACAAAGAATATTTTATATAAATCAACATTCTTATATTTATAACAATTATATCTCTAAATCGAATCTCAAAAAGAATAAAAAGAATAAAACCAGATGAATTTGTACAAATTGGAACATGGTAAAACCATCTAGTTTCTGTAAGCTTTAGTTATGCTAGTAATGGACACTTCCATTATGGAATTCTATGGGGTAAAAGGCAAATAAATTAGGATATAACAAAGAATATTTTATATAAATCAACATTCTTATATTTATAACAATTATATCTCTAAATTGAATCTAAATAAAAAATGAAAAGAATAAAACCAGATGAATTTGTACAAATTGGAACATGGTAAAACCATCTAGTTTCTGTGAGCTTTCTATTCTCCTTTACAATTTGTTCAAAGTCACGAATCCTTCGTAGATTGGAATAAGAAATAAGATTGTGAGAAAGATACAAGTAACATCGTTAGATTATTCCCTCGAAATGTCAACGATTCAAGATAAAACAAAGTGATGAGATTTAAATGGAAAAAAAAAAAAAGAAGAAAAAGAGAAAAAAGAAACATTCCTTGAAAAAATCTCAAAAGTAATTTCCAAAGTTTCACACTACACACACATATACACACACACACACACACACACACACAAAGAAACAAAAAAAGAAATTATTAGGAAAAAAATCTCCAAAAAAATTCCCCAAAAATGTAACCAAATACACACACACATACACATACACGTCCAAAAATTAACGACGCGTAAACTGCAAACGTTTACAAAAGTGAATAAAGGAAAAATGAAGGGATAGAAGGGAAGAGAAGGGAAAAGAAGGAAGGAAGGAAGGAAAGAAAGGGGGATGAAAAAGTGATGGTGAAACTCGAAGTACACCCCGAAATGTTAGAGAACGTTACCAACGTTGGTACGAGGGACCTAACGACTTCCATCTTTTTTTTTTTCTTTTTTCCTTACCATTTTCTATTTTCTTTTTTTTTTTTATCTTTTTACTTTCTTATCCACCTTTACCACCATCATCACCACCAACAGCCCTTTCCCTTTCCCCCTTATATCAACCTTTAGCTCACGTCTACATCTTCTTTTCCTACTAAACTTCAACACCTTACCAACCACCCTCTAAAAGTTTTTAGAAAAAAACCTTCTACTCCCACACTTCGACTACGGTTTTTAACGTTAACTTAAAAAAGAAAAAAAAGGAAAAAAAGGAAAAAGAAAAGAAAGGTATGCAAAGGTCGACGATCCTAAAGGTACGGGAATGAAAAATCTCGATAGACGACAGCCAACGTCGTAACGACTTCGGATAATTACCAAGTAAATGCAACGTACGAGATAAAGAATATGAGAGAGATAGAAAGAGATACATAGATAGAGAAAGAGAGAGAAAGAGAGAGAGAGAGAGAGAGAGAGAGAATGGTTGGATAAGTTCCAAGAGACTACTTGCAACTTCCGCTTTGCCAAGGTGTTATGAAAATTAGCTCTCATAGTTAAAAGTCTGCTTATCTTATCGTAAAAAGTTATATATATATATATATATATATATATATATATATATATACTGTATCTATGTTATCGACAAATAATAAATCTAAATATTATATGCATCTTATTAATTATTCTATATATATATATATATATATTTTTTTTTATTATATTATAAAAAATAGTCTAGATTTTTTATTTGAATTTGAATAATTCTATTGAGAATAAAATTATATAAAATAATTTTGGAATTAGAAATTTAAATGTTTCTTTTTTTCTAATATTTATTTTAAATTTATTTTTTAAAGGTAATATTAATTTTATTTCTCTAATACAATTTATATCTATTATATTATATTTAATATAAATTCTAATATATAATTAAAACTAATATATTAGAGAGAGGTTAATAATATATATATATATATATATTAACTAACTTCGTTTAGTTATTTTATTATTAATTATTAATACAATTTAATATAATTATTATATATTAATATAATTATTAATTTTTCTATTTTTTTATATTATAAATATAATATAGATTTGTTTTTGGATTTGAACAATTGTATTAGATATAAAATTAAGTTTAATTATATATATATATATAAATTTCTATTATATATATATGTAATAAAAAAATACAAAAATAAAATATTATATAATAAAAAAAATACTAATATAAATATAAAATAATATTTACATACAATAATAAAAAAATAATATTTTATTATTACTATATATATATAAAATTAAGTTAAATTATAAATAAAAAAAAATATTAAATAATTAAATTAAAGTTTTATTAAGTAATTAAGTAATTAAATAATTAAATAATTTATTTATATAATAATGATAATAATTTTATATTCCAAATATAATTATAATTTTAATAATAATTTAAATAAGTAACATAAATAATTAAATAATTTATTAAGTAATTAAATTAAATTAATAACAAAACAAAAAACAAAACAAATAATAATTAATAATTATATTAACTGCAAATGTAATAAATTATTTCTAATTTTTTCATAAGCATTATAAAAAATTCTAAATCTATACTATGAATATATAAGAACATTAAAATATTAATATAAATAAAGATATATTAAATAAAATACGACACAACGAATTCATCACCATAACGATTACCAACGCATATTATTCTTAACAACAACAAAAATGAATATAACAAAAAAAAAAAATATTAACGATTAATAAAATTGTGACAATCCGTGAATGTGTCACCCATCGACGTGGCACGTGGTTTCAATAGAAAATATTGCATATGAAAATAAAATCTAATATTAATAAATATAAAAAAAAAAAAATAATATAGAAAGATGAAGAAATAAAATGGTCGATGATTAACGAGCGAGGATTAGCTTCGCGTTGGTTTATATGACAGGTGACAAGAGGGCGGACACAGCATCCTCTTAATTCCATATCCAAGAGACGATTAAATCCCAACTATTCGATTATCTCACCCAAAGTCTGGACGTTAAAGCTCCATTAAACTGTCGATTTTCTTAAGTGGACACTCCTTTTCTCTTTTTCTCTATTTTTTTTTTTTTTTTTCTATTATTTCTCTTCCTTCTCTCGACATATTCAACAACCTTTCCTTTTTCGGTAGTAACCAAAAAAAAAAAAAAGATGATTTTTTTTTTTTTTTTATGAAGATGAACCATTTTCTTCATTCACGTCTATCATCGTGTGTCTTCATCGTTAAATCGAATTATTTACATTGACATTGATGTGTTCTAGTTCGTAAGAGATTAATTTTTTTTTTTTTCAAACACATTTGCACATTTTTTGTCTGTTTGAAATTATATATTAATTATAAAAGTTGATTTAATTAAAAAAAGAGATCAAAATAAAAATAAAAAAACAATCTATAATAAATTAATTCACCACTAATATGATAAGAGAAGAGGATAATAACGATCTTTTGAAATTTCACGGAAGGCAAAGTTTCGTGTTAACAAACAAAAAAAAAAAAAAGAAAAAGAAGAAGGAACCAAAAATATAATACAAAAGGGTTAGAGTGATACAAAAAGGTAAGAGAGAAAAGAAAAACAAAATATACGAAAAATATAAGAAGAAGAAAAATAAGAATAAGAATAAGAATAAAAATAAAAATAAAAATAAGAAGAAGAAGAAGAAGAAGAAGAGAAAGGTGAGCTGTGAGCTGTGAAAGCAAGCGTATGGATATCGGACTGACGGCAGTCACAATGGGTTCACCATGGGCGGTCTAAACTCGACTTATGATAAAAAAAAAAAAAAAAAGAAGCAAGAGAGAGAGAGAGAGAGAGAGAGAGAGAAAGGGAATCATGGGAATGGTCCCAATGGAATTTAACACCTTTGCCATCGAAATGGCAAAAAACGTTGGTTCGAACACCAAAGAAAAAGAAAAAAAAACACACAGAAAAAAAGGTAGAAAGGTTTCAACCAATTTACATATTATTTTATAAATTATTATTCATCGTGACCAATCTCATTTTTCTTTTCTTCTTTCTCGCACTTTTTAGCATCTCCGATTGGTTTGCAATGAAAATTGAGGTCAATCGGTTGATACGATACAAAAAAAAAAATAAGTAAAATGATTTATTATTTTTTTTTTTTTTTTTTTTTTTACAAGTTTTGGCTGGGCAATAGATTGAAAACTTCAAAATAAAGTTGTCGTTCGTTTGACAAAAATGTAAGGATAGTTTGCAAACGTAAAATCGATGAGAGATTAGTTCGTAAAAGTTTTATTCGTCCTAAATGGAAATCGATGTTGACGAAGAGATTGATGAAATACTGCAAAAAAATAAAATAAAAAAAAATATGATTTTTTTATCTTGAAAATAAATTAAATCCTATAAAACTTCGAAAAGGTTTTCGATCCAACGATAAATGAATCATCCAAATATCGAATTTTTTAACGAACAAATTTTTTAACTAACGTAATAATAAAAGAAAAAAAAAACCCTAAAATAAATATACATAAACGTTAAAACAAATATAAAAACGAAAGAAAAAAAAACTAAGATTGATGTGAGATAAAAAACAAAAACACACGAATTAAACGACGAATCAAAATTGTTACAAATAAAAAATTGGAGAAGGAAAAAGATAAAAATAAAAAAAAATTCTCTTTGAATATAATATAAATTATTTGTTATAATATTTATATTATAACATAATAATATATTTTTTTATATCTATATTGTATATATATATATATATATATATATATATATATATATATATATATATATATATAATTAATATAAAATATAAATAAAATATAAAATATAAAAAATAAATTAAAATATGGAATACAAAATATAAAAGCATATAAAATATAAAATAAAATATGGAATAAAATATGGAATATAAAATATTAAATATAAAATAAAATATAATTAATATAAAATATAAAATATATATAATATATAAAATATAAATATTAATATAATATATATTGTATAATAATTTTTTTATCTACAACGAAAAAACGAACGCACTTTTTGATATAAAAAAATATAGATAAAAAAAAATAAAAAAAAAAATAAGGATTGAAAAGAAATTGTTTTGAGAAAAACAAAATGTCGACTACGACACTTTATTCTTTTCCAATATAAAAGAAGGAAGAGGAAGACATGTAGTACGATGAGAAAGAGTAAGGGGGGGGGGGAAGGTAGAAAGAGGAAGAAAGAAAAATTGTGTTTACTCGTCTAATGCATCGATGGAAAAGAAATTCGAGATAGAGGTAAAAGAGAGAAAGAAGAGAGAATATGGCAGACGATTTGAAAGCACGCGCGATAAATTATTCCCGTTTTCCTTTGTCCCGCAACGGAGTTGCTTGCGGACCTTTTAAAACATGGATTTAGTATTTTCAATACCCAAAGCCCCCCGAGAGAGTATTCGCAATAGAGAAATGAATTCGCGTGTATATTCCCTTCCTATCCACCCCCCCAACCCCTCCCCCATCCCACCCCACCCCCCTACTATCCGTTTAACCCCCTCTTCTTCTTCTTCTTCTTCCTTCTTCCTTCTTTCTACCCTGACAACCAACCAACCAACCAACCACCAACCAACCACCAACCACCCATCCATTCCAACGTTTGAAATCGTCAGAAAAATCTACGGAATATTTGTATTTATCACGATTCGCTCGAACGCGGATATAAATTGCATTTAAAACGTTACTTTTCTACAAGAGCGTAAATCTTACCGCGTGCACGCAGGAAGAAAAAGGGGAAGGGGAAGGGAAGGGGGAAGTGGGGGGAAGGAAGGGAGTTAGAAAGAAAGAGAGAAAGAGAAAGAGAAAGAGATAGGTGTATTAAAATTTACGTTTACCGCGAGTTCTTGCAAATCCCACATTTCATGGGTTGTTTCTTTTTTTGTTGTTGTTGTTTCTTTTTAATATTTTTCTTTTCTTTTTTTTTTAATATGTAAGTACGTTTTTTGCCAAGTTATATTTGAATTACGGTTCAACGAAAATCGACATACCGTGTTACCGAGTAAATATGTTATCGTCATTCGTGTTCCTAATTTTTTAATTTAATTTTATTTTATTTTATTTTTTTCCTCTCTTTTAAAGAATGTTCCAAGTATTAACACACATATCAAGGTATTTTTGATAGAAATGTAATATTAAATTCGATGAAAAAAGTGAATGGTCTTTATAACGCGATATCTCGACAAATAAATCTCGTATTAAAGATAGATACTTTTTCGTAGTATGTAATATCGAAAGATTAAGAAATTTATCAAAAGTATATAAAAATTTTCATAGAAATGGGAAACGTTTATCAAAAGATATCGAAAAAAAAAAAAAAGAAAAAAAAAAGTATATATTAGATCTACCAGAAAGAAGTTCTGTCCATTTTTTACAATAGAATAAAACAAAAGTAATAAATGTTCATATATATCTATAATTGATTAATATTTATCAATTATCATTATTTATCATTTCTTATCATAGTGTAATGACAATTTGTATATTGCATTTTTTTTTAAAATGTTTTATCCCTAGATACGAAAAATTGAACCAGTGTTTGTCAAAATAGACCAAACTTTCCAATAAATCTAATATTATAACCCTAGTATAACAAAATATTGAAAAATATTGAATGCATATGTATTTAATTTAAAAAAAAAACATTAATTCTCTTTTTAATATTAATTATATTATTAATAAAAATAAAAAAAAATATATATATATATATTATTACTCCGAATGTGAATGATCCATTTTACGATCGAAAACAGATGAAATGCATTTAAGAAAAATACATTTTCTAATTAAGATAAAAAAAAAAAAAAGAAAAAGGTAAGTAAATAAATAAATATATTATTCGTCCGTCGTATGACGTATCTCGAAGATAAAAAAAAAAGTAATCTACCTTTTCAACCGTGTCGTCTTCAACACGTTTCCAATACCGTAATACTGAAAGAGTAAAAGAGAAGAGGAAAAACAAAAAGTGGATGGAAAGGGAGTGAGAGATAAGTGTTCGATTAATGGTTGCGTTTCTCGTCAAGAAAAATCTCAGATTACTAGGTAAACCGATTCATCCTGAAGTTGGAGAAAAGTGTTAGACCGTGGTACAAAATTTCGTTTAAAAACAAGATTCAGCACTTAACGTCGGGCATCGTCATGCGTCGTAATCGGCCTGTTAGCGAATAACCAACACATACATACACATATGCACACACAAACACGCACAAAGAGAGAAAGAGAGAGAAAGAGAGAGTGGTTTTGGTAACCCAACAAAATTTATCTTTCGTACTAAACTTTGAAGATTTTCGCTTTTGAAACATTTCTCTTAAATACGAGTTGGCCAACCTCCTCACCCCTCTTTCATTCATCCTCCTCTTCTTTCTCCTTCTTCTTCTTCTTCTTCTTCTACTTCTACTTCTTCTTCTTCTTCTTTTCTTTTGTTAAATCTACTTTACCTTCGGTAATCTTAACGACTCAGTCGAGTAAACAATTTGTCTTCGTCTTTTAAGAACGAAATACGACGAGTTTGTAAAAGCGTTAAAAGACTAGTTCTATCTTAGTATTTGTCATTTCTTTTTTATTACAAACAGAAATAAAAAAAAGAGAAAGAAATTGAAGGATGTTCATGATTGATACAACACATATACGATGAAAACTACAACACTGATCGATCGATCAGATCAAATCGATTCAATTGATCGGAAAATTTGCATTAACAAACGTTTATTCCTTTTTCTAGGATTGAAAATGCACTAACAACGTAAATGCTTGTTGTTCCTTTTCTTTTTTTTATAAAAAATAACATAAATAAATTTGTAAACTAAACGATGCAGAAAATACCAATAACAAGTTTAATTTGAATATATTAAAAAAAAAAAAAATTGAAGAAAATGAATAGAAAATATGAAAGTAATTGTAGATATGTGTATTTGCATAAAGTTGATCTTTCAAGATCGATAAATCGATCAATCGATCAATCGATCGATCGTACGAGGTAAAAGAACTATGATTAAAGAAAAGAAACAACGTTTAATCGTGAGATTGACGGTGATTAATTGAAGAAAATAGATAACAACTTAGCGTATTAAACTCAATCAGAATGTTTGATCCACGCGACCATATGTGTTATATATATATATATATATATATAACTAAGTTATTCTAATCATGCACGCGTAGCATGTGTTGCTTTGACCCTGTCTTCTTACTTGTTTTTCTTTATGTTTTTTTTTTTTTTTTTTATAATATATAATACTTTTTGTCTTTTAAGTGACTCTTTTTACTTCGATCTATTAAAAAATTGATCGATGATTTTGATCAAACATGTGTATGTCATCTAAGATGAATTCTAAGTGAACGCATTTATATTTCAATGAATTTTCGTTTACTTTGTTTTTTGGAGAAGGGGTGGTAGAGGGGAAGAGGGGGATTATTAATCACGAAAATGATAATATAATTAATTACAAAATGTGTATAAATTAGATTGAAAGATTTAAATTTGAAATTTTCAGATTGTAAAATAAAATGATATGTTAGAAAAATATTTCTCATTCATCTTTTATACACGAAACTCTTATTCTCGTCCACGCTGAATATTTTCAATTGAAATTAATTAAATTCTATATTAATAAATTTAAATTGCCTTCTTATACACTATTCGTTACTTTAATTTCTTTTTATTATTATTATTATTATTATTATTATTATTATTATTATTATTATTATACTATGAAGATTTTTAAATCATTAACAAAATGACGAATGAATTTTACGAATAAAAGTTCCAATTTTTTTCCACGAAAGCATAGAAAAATACTTTCCAATTAGTTCAGTTAAAAAGAGGAAAAAGAAAAATGATTAAAATGTAAACCGAGATTGTAGACAGAGTGTAGAAGAAATTTTTTTCGATTCCATCTTCAATTGGTATTCGTAATTTGAATAGACATCTTCTGGTAAACAACAAAATAAAATCAAAGATAAAATTAAATTTAATATAAAAATTAAATTAAATTAAATTAAATTAAATTAAATTAAATAAATTGAAGAAAGATGCAAGAACAAAAATAATAATAATAATAATAATAATAATAATAATAATAATAATAATAATAAACATTAACTCTCCAGGTGGGCCTGCGAATGAAAGCGCAACGGATCGCATGCATACCCAAACACAAATTACATACACACACACACACATATATATTCATATATATAAATATAAATATAAATATACGTTGCACGCGCGTACGAGTAAGAAGAAGAAGAAGAAGAAGTGAAAAAAAAAAATAATAATAATAATAATAATAACTCGTGTACCGAGATTTAAAAAGCTATTCTGCCAACGTAAAAGACCGTGAAAGATAAAACGCAAAGAGAAAAAAGAGGGAGGAAAAAAGGAAGAAGAAAATAAAAAAAAAAAAAAATAAAAATAAAAAAAGAAAGGCAACGGTGGTGTTGTGGCCGTCGTCAAATGACAAGTGTCAATACCACGCACGTTCTCTCTTTCTCTATATACGCGTACAAACACACACACACACACATACATATATATTTATATATATATAAATACATGCATACATACACATGGGATAGAGAAAAGCATGGGTCTCGTTGCCTTTGTCACCTGTCGTTTCAACGATCGAAGCTCGTTCTCGCACGCGCCTTCAAACTCACCCCCCATTCACCCCTTTTCTACTCTTTTCCTCTACCCCCCCCCTCTCCACCCCTTCCCTTCAACACACCTACTTAGTTCCTTGTGAAAACATAACAAAAAAATAAAGAGACGATGGAGAAGCAGCAGCAGCAGCAGCAGCAACAGCAGCAGCAGCAGAAGCAACGAGAACTGTTCTATAAAAAACTTCGACGCCATGACACTTTATCTCACTCTACCTCTACTTTTTTTTTCTTTCTTTCTGTCTTACTTTATTTTTTTTTTTTTTTTTTTTTCTTTCTTGTTTTTCATGTTTAACACGAAAATTGTGGCCAAATGATATTACGCCAAAGATTTATTTTCGATTTTGTAATAATATTTGAACGAGGAAGTGCAGATAAATTAAAAAAAAAAAAAAATGGGAGAAAAGTTATTTGTTGAAGGATGGCAAAAAAATAAATTGTAAAAATTATAATTCGGTAATGAATAAAAGTATGATACTAATTAAATAATAGTTCAATGTTATTACAATATGCCCTAGTAGCAGAAAATATTGAAAAATATTAAATACACATGTATTAGGGTGTAATGTAAGTGTTGGTGAATGATAATATTTCATTTTTTCATTATATAATTATATAATTAATTATGTTTTTGTTTTCTTCTTCTTTTAATCCTATAAGAATCTTCGTTAAATTGAATTTATTTGCTATTTAGAAATATGTTTCTGTAAACTTTTTGAAAACTGTAGTTAATTGTAAAAATATAATCCATCGAATTAGCGTCAAGCATTTTAAAGAGACAACGAAATATTGTTTGCTTTTTTTTTGTTTGTTTTGTTTTTTGTTTTTAACAACACATTTCTCGGTCGATAATTCTATTATTTATTATCTGTCAACTCTCTTAGCAAAGAGATAATAAAATTTTATTATGCGGTTATTAAATCTCAACCGCAACTTTTAAATGCAAATAAATTAACAATAATAAAAAAACTTCGAGAAAAATTATTTGTATTTAATCGAGTTAGAAAGATATAATTTTATTGAATATTTTCAATTACTCTGTAAAACAAATGAAAAAAAGACAAAGTGAAGAGAAAATACAAAAAAAAAATATATATATATATATATATATTTTTATATTACATTACCGACCGAGTAAATTTAAATAAGAACGATAAATAAATCTAATACGATTAATAACAAATACCATAAAAGTAAGTATATTATTGAGATAATTATTTAAAAAAAAACACACACACACACACAGTATTTTTCTTACGAGAAAGAAAGAAATCTATATTAAAAAAAAAAAAAAAAGAAACAAAAAAGATGTTTATAAGAAAAAGAAATAATGAAAATAGCGAGTTCGCGTGACAACCTGTAAAAACCTTTCCCGTACAATACTTTCGTGTAAGGTTTTTATTTTTATTTTTGATACTTATTCTTTCTCCCCCTTCTATTTGATTTTATTTTTTCGTAGTTCCCAGAGAATGAGACCACCTTCTTTTAGTCTTACATACAACAACGTAAAAGCACCTACCGCGGTTTTGACACCGGATCGTTTATCTTCCGACGGTTTACGATTACTCGAGAGCAAAACCGAATCTTACCATTCTCGATATACAAGGTACGACTTTATATGTACACACTATCATCAATATATATGTATATACAAGTAAATATATATATATACCTATTTACTTTATTTACACGCTCGACCAAGTATAATCTGAGAAAAAGAAAGTTTTCTCTCTCTCTAATGTTACATATTCTTTCTTTCTCACATTCGTGTTCTTTATCACGCCATTTGAATTGAAAACAATCGAATCACGATTAAAATTCCACTTTCGCGTACGACCTTGCACGTTGAGCTATTTTTTTTTTCTTTTTTTTTTAAACACGATTCTGTATACAATTAAACGTAAAGAAGATTTATTTATATACTTTCGCATTTTACTCGAATTTTCTAACAACGTTTATTTATTAGAAGAAGAAAAGAGTAAGATTATAATCATTGATTACATACACACACAAAAGAAAAAAAAATTAAATCAAATCATAGAAATAATTAAATACGTTTACCGATAAATAGTCTAGGTTTCAACTTCCAAACGAGACTAACCTAAAAATACGAAAGTGTAGTATTTTGGCGGGGTAAAACTTTTATACTCGCTTACCTTCGACCGTTTTATATTCGACGAATTCCCCTTCTTCTTCCTCTTCACTTTCTTCTTCTTATATTTTTCTTATCTTCTTATTCCTTGTCTGCTTTTACTATTACCAAATGTTTCTTCTAAGAAAAACTTATCTTCGAACTTTACTCGCGCGAATCTTCGACGATGGGCGATGACGGTGGTGTTCTTCGTTTTCGCGCTCTTTGTAAACTAATAGCTGACGCTGAATAACACAAGAAAGAGAGAAACAGAGAGAGAGAGAGAGAGAGAGAGAGAATAAGAGGGAGAAGAAAAAGGCGGCAATAATTCAAATTAAATTTCCCGCCAAAGAAACAAAACAATTATAATAATAATAACAATGAAAAAGTTAAAAATGTTTTAACGATTCGCGAATAAAAAAAAAAAGAAAAATAGAGAGTGTGAAGTTAAAAATAAAAAAAATAATAATTAACACGCGTTGTTTAACGATAAACGAATAACAATATTAAAAAAATAAATAAATGTTCGAATGATTTAATTTATATCGCGAAATAGAACGAATATGATAGTAAAGTTAAATGTTAAATATTCGCAGAGCTACGATCCGACCGCTACGGCGGTCGCGGCGAGACTGAACGGATTTTGAAAACGTTCCAGCCTGGAAACAGCTGCTCCTATCGCAGGCAGCGCCGAACAACTACGTTGGTCAACCTAAGTCGCATCATGGTGCACGCCAAACCGTATTATACTACCGAATGCCAAGTGCATCTGTCTCTTAAACTCTTTCATACCTTTTTCCATCGTCAAACCATCTCCACACGTCCTTTATTTCATTCTTATTCATCTTATTTTCTTTTCTAATATAAGACTGAAAGATCTCCACGAACTTTCAATTTTCGAACCCCTCTATTCCTTTCTCGACCCTACAAATATATGAAATACACGAAACGTTCATTTTATCATTTTTTTTTTTTTTTTTTACTTTCAAAAGATAATATTATTTGTTTAAATATTATTTAATTTACGAAGTATTGTGACAACAACAAAAAGAATGATAAATTATATCAAAATTGTAAAATCTATTTTGTTTATGTATTAAAATTTTAATTTAGTGATGGAAAATAAATTAGAAAATTTGTAAAATACTTAACTGAGCTTGATATTATTATATCAAAGTTATTTGAAACGTATTTTAATAGCTGACATATCCAAGAATACAATGAAATATATAAACTCCTATATTTTGCAAATTTCAAGTAAAAAAAACTTAATCTATGTCTAATACTTTTGTTTGACACTGTATTTACTCTCCCTCTCTCTCTTTCTTTCTTTCTTTCTGTGAACATAGTGAAGGTTCAATAAGTTTCCCGATAATAAATCATCGTTTTTATATACCTTTGTATCTATAAGAAGTGAGTTTAATTGTTCTTGAGTATTAAGTAATCACTTCACGGCCAACGTGTATATAATTTTATACATAAATACTTTATAAAGTATGCACGTTTGAGAATGAGAATATACGTGAAAAATATTTCAAAATGGCAACCACCTGAGGCGAACTATTTTTCACTAATGACGTATCATCTTCTTCTCTTCATCTTCTTATACATTCTTCTTCTTCTTCTTCTTCTTCTTCTTATTATTATTATTATTATTCGTTTCTACTAAGAAATCAAGATGTATATAAGGTAAATGATAATAATCGAACGATCTTACGATGATAAGCGTTTATCCCACGATCTTTCTTCTATTTCTACTCTTTTTCTTTTCTTTTTTTTTCTTTCTTTCTTTCTTTATATCTATTTCTTCGTATTCTTGTTCTTCTCAGCACTGCTACATCAGCATGTCTCTACTACGCTCGTAGATAATAACTTCTTACAATGTCTTTATTTTACATACACACATACACACACACACATATTAAAACAAATATCGAGAAAAAAAAATGAGATCTCCCTACACGTGGGAAGAAGTTTTACATCCATATAAAAATCTTATCTTGTGACAGACCGTTTTCTCTAGAAACGAACCCCGTCACCGCCCCCTCCCCGCCCCCAATAAACTCGTCGTTTGTTTTCTTCTGGGATTATGATAACGATGACGTCTTTTAAGTAATGTATACTCAATATGGGATAGGGGATAATCATTTTTACACGAATCGATACATCTTTTCTGTTATCATTTCGTTTTTCTTCTTCTTCTTTTTCTTCTTCTTTTTCTTCTTTTTCTTTTTCTTTCTCAGTAAAATTAATATAAACATATTTCATTAATGAGATAATAACTTTGAAAATAAGCTAATATATTAAAATAAATATTTCACGAGTTAGGGTATTAAAGATTTTATTGATAGGATTATAGAATCCTTATTAGCACAGATTGTACTTTGAACGATCGTTTAAGAAACGACAAAAGCTTTTATAACAATCCAAGTTTCTCGTACGGTTAGTTCACGAGCGTTTGAGAACGATAATACCAGTAATATTGGAGAAGTATAGTATAGCACAGGTGTGGTAATTCGCTTCGATCAGGTGAGGGTGCAACTATAGGATAAACGTATACGTGTAGCGTCAACTTAATATTTTGATAATAAAATGTCTTTTATATATATATATATATATATACATATCTGTATATACTATCGAAACACCCGGTGTAGGATATATACGACTATTTTATAGGCAACACTAGCGTTACAGTCCCGACCGATACTAATTTTCGTAAAAGCTTTACGTCCACATATTCAAGCTCGATGGACCCGATATTATTATCGTGCAATGACCTGCCTACCGTACTAACCCGACGGATGTACCATCAACTTGCAATTTTATATAACAACTTTTGCGAATGTTTTTTCCTTCCTCTTTGTTTTTTTTCTTGTCATCCTATTTATACAATATTTTTCATTGTTATATTATAATTATTTAAACAAAAAAAAAACGAAATTTATTTTTCCTCACTTGCTAATAAATCATATTATTCATATTATTTGATTTAAAATGAATAAAAAATAAGTATGAGTATATATATATATATATATATATATATATATATATATATATATGTGTGTGTGTGTACACGTATCGCATATAATAAATAGATTAATTTTATAACTTTAGATTTACGAATCAATGTATTATACGAATAAAGTTATTTGATTATATATAAAAAAAAAAAAAAAAAAATATCAAACATACGATTTGCACGTCACATATAACAAAATTTCAAGCATCGTACAATTTCCTCGATCGAATTATTACGAAATATAAATATTATACTCTCAACAATACTACGCATTACTTATGCATACACACACACACACACACACACACACATCGAATATAAATATAAAAAGTTATCCGTATATTTGAGATATAAACGAGTAGAGTAGAGTCAACAATAGGAAGAAAGTTTCGATATTTCTCGACAACGTGCGATAGAAATGGGAAGAAGGATCTTCATCTTGGATCACAAAGAACGATATGTTTGTGGATCGTCGTCCCTATTGGAAGAAGAAGAAGAAGAAGAAGAAATAGAAGAAGGAGGAGGAAGAAGAAGAAGAAGCTGGTAAAACGATCGAGTGGACACCATCGAGGAAGTTGCACCTTTTTACTCGTACGGACTCGGTCTCCCTTTTCTGCAGGCTTTGCGTGTTATCTCTCCCTTTCTATCCCTTTCTCCCTCTTATATGAAAAGGAGAGACCTTGGAGGCCCTTCTTCTTCTTCTACTTCTTCTTATTTTTTTCTTCTTCTTCTTCTTCTTCTTCTTCTTCTTCTTGGCACTTGTTCGAACGTTTTTAAGTGCGTTCGCGTTCTCGAGCACTTTCCTGCGTCATCTTAGCTGTCTTACTCAACCCGCATGTATAACTAATCCCCGTTCAAAGCCTTACCTACGATAAGAATGTGTAGAAAATATATATATATAATATATACATGCATAATATAATACATATAAAGTATCTTACGTTCACTAGCAACACACCCTAGCAATGAAACACACCGACCGATAACGTCTCGAGATATTTGCGATATTTGCTGAGATTAACCTGGGTGGTCGACGTTTCTCTACCAGATGATAAGTTAACAACCTTTTGCTAACTCAATCTGGAATGAAAGTTGACTTGGTCAAGAATTTATCATCGAACTTGGAACGGGGAATGGAAGGGGGAAGGAGGAAGGGGGAACTCTCTTCCTTGATTCTAATCAAATCTGTACAAAATAAAAACTAAAGTAAACGTTCAAATTGTCAAACCTGTTTTGATTTTTTACTATCTCATTTAAGAGAAAAAAAAAAAAAAGTAAAAAAAAATCAACTTATAAATAGATCTGATATTTTATCAAAAGAAAAAAGAACGTAGTATTTAAGAGATCGTAAATCTTGGCAAAAAGGGGAAAAAATATTGTTTTATCGTTTTGTTTGATGTTAAACGATGATATCAAAAGTTACATATCGCTTTCTAAAACGTCTAGTCGGAGTATTTAAAAGGAGTAGATTCTCTCGGTTGTCATTGTCAGTAGTAGATGGTTGTCAGTGAAAGTGAGATCATTAGAAGGATGGATAACTCGAAGTAAGACAGACTGTTACGAATGTAGCTAATTTGTTCGCGTAGTAAATCGTTGAAAATAGCCAATTAGAGTAGGGGGTTGAGTGAAAAGGTGTACATGCAGTGCAATAGAACGTTGAGTGCAACGTTTCATGGCGTCGCGACGGTTCTTCATTGTTTGTTTGTTTTTTATTTTTTTATTTTTTTTATTTTTTTTTTTTTTTTTCATACTGGCACGCTCGTCAACCAAAGAGTGTCGACTACAGTATATAAGTGCTACACAACACAACAAAACACAACAGTTGAAGTGTTTTTTCACTCAGCACACTGTGTATATCAAGTACCTTCTCTTCTTCTTCTTCTTCGTCTTCTTTCCGTTAGTCTCTCTCCTTGATTGGCTATTTTTAATCGTTTATATTTAACTCGAGAACACAAGGTGATTTGAATATATGTAAGTACTCGTATCAACCGTTTCATCCTTCTATTTTCTTTTTTTTTTTTTGTCTAGATCGTATCATTCGATATCTTAGAAAAAAATCTTAAATTCTATGAATTAGTATGTTAAAATAGATTTTTATATGTAATTCAAATTTTATTACCAATGTTATACCAAATAATCAATAAGACAATTGTGCCCATAATTATGAAAGTGATCTAAATCATGTATCTCTTGTTTCGAGATATTTAAAGAGTTATACTTGAACACTATATGAATTCTATATAATATTGAAATAACAAACATTATCTAACGATTCATTCATTTTTGATAATATCGTTTTCAAATGACATTGAATTTATTTAATTTATAACAATGTAGTGTGTAATAACTGATAAACTCATTTTTTTTTTTATTAATTTTGACTTAGATCACTTTCATAATTATTGACACAATTGATTGACACTATTTCAAACATATTCACGTTCTTTACACATATATTTGTACTTTTTTTTATTTTTTTACCCTAAATGTCATATGCAACTTTTACATATTTTTCACGAATAAAAATCTGACAATTAATTTAATAATATTGATAAATAATATTAATCCCTTGAAAGGAACAATTTTGGCTCAACGTGATACAACGCTGCTCGAGTTAACTCGAGCGTGCAACTTAAGGGATTAATTAATAATAAATTTAAAAAACATAATCATCTATTTTAGAAGATTTTCATGAATTATATTTACAAACGTTTATGCATTAGTACGTTGATCATTAGAAATGTTTACTTCGTTTAGAAATGATAGAACAGGTAAATGACCCGACACGCGAATGAAACTAACTGCGTAGCTTGGGACGATAGTTATCGTATAATTATCTCCTGACAAATGTATCTAACATAAGCATCGTTATATTACATAGTGCGCAATAAACGAGGCTTATACGCGTGATCAAGGAGACTTTAATTACAGTCATAAGGGGTGGACTAGAGGGGGTGTGAGGTGAGGGGTCGTCCTAGTGGAAGAAAATTTAAGAGTCGACGATTTCGAACACATTATAAATTTGTTCAAGTAATCATTAAATGATCGTCAAATATTATCATTAATTTTCATTAAAATGCAACATGGGATAAGGTACACATTATATTTATCAAAATTTTTAATTAACAAATAATTCGTTATTTTCATTGATTACTTTTATTTTAATATGGAAACAAAAAGATCATTTAATTTGATTTTTATGTTCTATTATTTGTTTAAATGTAAAATACTAAAAATTATTATTAAATAAGATACTAGAGAGTGTATTTATATAAATATAAAAAAAAATAAAAAGAATATTAAAAATTTTGATAATACTTGTCAACTAATCCGATAGATAATTTCAGACGTCATCGAACTTTTTGAAAGCAAATGACACGTTATACAAAATAAAAAAGAGGAACGGAAGAAAGAAGTTACCGATCGATTTTAATTCGTTGAGAATTTCTAATCTTTTTTTTTTTCTTCTTCTTCTTCTTCTTCTTTTCTTCTTCTCTTTTTTTCATCATCTTCCTAACGGATCAACGGTAGAAGTATAAAATACAAAAAGATAGATATAAAACGTCATGTATGGGAATGTATGTCGAGTAGTCCGACCGACCCTCTTCGAATCCGTGACACGACAACGATGCAGCCAACAAGAGAAGCTTCACTGCATTATGCATAATGGAAGCACAAAAGCGGAGATGGACACCTGCACCTAACGGACATGTTGAATCTATAATGTTAATGTTCTACTGAAAAAAAAGAAATACCCGCATTGTGCCGATTTTGTTTTTAGACGATTTACTTCTAAGAAATATTTATTTCATTAAACGGCGTACTTTTCTTATGCCATGTCAAAGTCTCTCTCTAATATACGCGAGTCTTGAAAATTTAGTAAAAATAAATTCGAACGTAGTTTAAAACGTAGCTTATTACTAATAAGAAAAGAACGCGATGATTCAAGTTAATAAACAAATAAAAAAAAAAAAATTGATTATAATTATGGACATGATGCAAGTATCGATGCAAGTACTCTACGCGTGGGCACGATTCGTACGATTTTAATCTGAAAATTTGGTTGTCAAAGATGCACTTCGTTTTATGGTCGATGAAATCATGCTGAAAAATTATACAAGACAGTCACACATTAAACGTACAAAATATTATATAAAAATAAATTTGTTTTTGTTTTTTTTTTTTCTTTACTTTTGCATTCATATGAATTCAACGAAACTTTCTACACAATTCGATACTTCAAAAACAATTGATTTTAAATATTAAAAAGTAAATGTTGTTCGGGACATTACTTTTTTTTTTTTTTTTTTTTTTTTTTTTTACAGCAAATCGATTCATAGATATTAATCGTTTCTAAATTTAGAATGTAAAAACGTAATAAAGAAACATTCTTACAGAAAAAAAAACACACACACATGTTGCTACTTAAGTTTCTTATGTAAGTGACGACGAAAAAAAACTTGAAATTTTTTTTTTGCATATACTCATTTCATCTTTTCTTTATATATATATATATTCGAGCTAAACTTACGTTACCTGAATATCCGATGTCTCCTCACATCAGTTAGAAGTTAGAGAGATCGAATCACATCGATGGACCACCAGCAAATATAAACACTTACATACGTTGGTAAGAGTTATTACTCGATTACGTAGATCAACATATGTTTCAAACATTAGCAAACAGGAAGTTCTTTGATAATATATAAATATAGTCACCGATACGATAATTTTCATAGTTGTTACTTATCTCAATAATAACAAGAAAAATAGAAAAAAAAAACAAAAAAAAATATCTACCTTACAAGAAACAATTTCTTATAGACGACTTTTGAACCAGAATACGCGATCATACAATTATATTTTCTATTAAAAAAATAATAAAAATATATATATATATATATATACAGTCTTCCAAATAAATAAAAAGAAAGTTAATCTCACTTGTTATTAATTATGAATTTATTTCTGTAAATATTTCTTAACGTTAACCTTTAGTGACATTTTGGTATTCATTCGAGCATAGTTGCAATACATATCCCGGATGCAATGATTATCGTTAAGAATCGCATCGTCTCGTTATTTCTCTCTCTTTCTCTTTCTCTCTCATTTTCTCTCTCATCCTCTAATTTCATTCTTTCGTTCTCTCTTTATTGTACAAGTTACCTTCTACATATAGTCTTCTCTTTCTTAAAAGACAGGACGACCACGCGCGCCCTGTCAGAGCCCACGCGTCACCCATTACGTTCAATCGGCCCTTCAAATGCGATATAAACGGGCACGAACGATTCTTCGTTCTACAAGGCTCGTCCTGAAATTTGTATCAACGAGATATCTACATATACATACGTAATCATCCTCGTTCATGACGGAATTATAATATTATCTAGTCTGATCTGCTTTAAAGAAGAGAGAAAGAGAGAGAGAGAGTGAATTGATAGAGACAAAGATAAAGAACAAGAATAATCTGAGACAAGTTGCGTAAGGGAAGTCTCCGGATATTCCTCATAGTGAGATTTATCTATATATATATGTTATACCTGTATATGTGTGTTTGTAAATGTGTATTCTCTCCAATCTATGAAACGTTCAAGATTTCTCTCTGTCTGATACATGTACAAGATAACAACTGCAAACCACAATGATCAATCGTATCTATTACGAAGTAAAACAATCATTATACCGAGATTACTATTCAATTGCTTAAAGAATATTCATTACTTGGATAAACATTTTTTTTTTGTAGGCGGTCCTTTATTGTTAAACATTATTGTTTTTTTTTTTGATAATTTATCAAATAAATTATTTTCTTTTCTTATCGCAAATTTGCAAACTACATACAAGCTCAGAAAACTTGTTTACATGTTTTTGATAATACTGGAAAAAGATAATTAATTGTTAAAATTATATCGCGAAATTTTGAATATTCGTTTGGTCTTGTTTTTTTTTTTTTTTTTTTTTTTTTTTTTTTAATGTTATTATCTATAGGATTTATAAACAAAAATAAGGAATCTATGTTATATGTGTGGATACATACAATGATTTATTAAGATCACTGAAACATTTTATTGATTTTTTTTTTCTTTTTTTTACGAAGACTAGTCACACCTTGCATTTTTTTTCTTCCTCTCATATTTGAATATTCTCGTATAATATTTTATAAACGTGTGTATATGTAGAAAAAACATAAGGGAAAAAGTTTTCTATCTTTCCCCTCTCCCTTTTTTTAAGCAATTTTTCTAGTTATTATCGTACAGATAAAACATATTACGTATTAAATCAAAATTACAACGCAAACATGAGAAATATATATATAGTTTTTTGAATAAATGTATATACAAGTACTAATTAGTAGTATTTAATTAGTATGAATTAATATTACTAAAAGTATCCAAATTAACAATTGATGAAAATAATATTTCTACAATTTTCACAATAATTATATATATATATATATAAAACAATAAATTAATTAATACAGCTATTTCTTTACACACTTTTTTTTCCTTATTTTTATCTCTGTTCTACTAATTATTTATCATTATGATAATAAATTATTATGTGTAGATAATGGCAAACGGAAACAGATGATGGTTGGTTTATTTCTGTTTGTTTGTTACAGTTTTACTGCGATTATACTTCTTTTTTTTCTTTTTTATTCCATCGATATACAATTATACTTAACGTATAAAATTACTTTCCCAGTTTTTCCTTTACTGTTGCATTTTACAGTCTCGCCATTTCTAATCGTAAAAATCAAGACCCACGGTAACATCGTTTAAAGACATTAATGTCCTGTTTAAAGAAAATATTATCCATCTGTATTTTCAACATGACATTTAATATCTTTCAGAAGGTACTTCAAATTTTGATTTATGCTTCATACATATATATATACATATATATGTATGTGTGTGTTTGTGTATATAGATATGTGTACATATGAATATATCACATATATATCATACATACGACAATAGAATTATAATGTTAATATAAAAATGATTTTATCGCGTGCTTAGAACAATCAGAAGAATAAGAATGAAAGAATAATCAATGTAATATTTTACATATATGTATATTATACTTTTCTATTATTTTGTTAATAAATAAGTCAAATAAGCAGCAGCAGCAGTTTGTATGCATTATTTATCACATGATAATTCATTATGATAACTGTATTATTAAAAGTGTATATAAGTATATATATAATATGTACCCCAAAAAAAAATCGATGGGACTAGTATCGCGTAGCATATCGTTTTTTAAGCGTTGTGTTGTATATTATTGACATTTGAGAACACAATTAATGTAAGTTCGTTAATTTACTTAGGTAATTCAAGACGCTTACACATATGTTGAAATTTTGTTTGATATTTTAATATTAATAAATAAAAATTATTAGAGACAATAAATTGTTCATTTCTAACAATAAAACAATATTTAATTAAATCTAACCGAATCCCCGTTAAAATCTTATTGTTAGTAGTATTAGAAATCACAATTCCATATTATTAAGAATTCGTCATTAATTAGTGATTAATTAATGTGTCAATAAACATATTCATCTTTCGTACAATCCAAAAATTGGACGGGACTAAATGTTTTGGCACATAGTGGTCCATGACTCAGTGACTTTAAACTCGTGTCACTTGATAATGATGGGTTTTACACATGTAAAACATAGATGAGAACAAATATCATTTGATTTTTATTATTATTATTTTATTTTTTATTTTTGTTTATTTTTAAAGATGATCTATTATATCATGATCATTTTTATATGACGAATGTTTAATACTATCCTTTTGAGAGTGCATCGTTCTTTGCAATTCTTTCGCGAAATACATGATCGTCTTTTTCAAACCCTCGGCTAAAGGAACTTTTGGTTGCCAATTTAAATATTTTTTTGCTCTGCTAATATCAGGCCTTCTTCTTTGAGGATCGTCTTCTACTGCGGCTAATTCAACTATTTTACTCGTACCACCGACCAAATCCTTTATAATAAACGCGAATTCTGTAAACATTCGAAAGAAATAAAACAAACATGTTAATTTTCTAGTAATTCTAATTTTTCTTTTTTTTGTTCGTTCTTGTTAGCATTAGAAGATTTCTCGTACCTTCGATGGTATGTTCAACCGGATTGCCTATATTTACGGGTAAGGTGTAATTAGAAGCCATCAAGGCAACCAATCCATCTACCAAATCTGTGACGTACTGAAAAGACCTTGTTTGCTTTCCATTACCATAAATGGTGATCGAATCGTTTTGCAATGCTTGGAGAATAAAATTCGATACGACTCTTCCATCGTTCATGTGCATTCTTGGACCAAAAGTATTAAAAATTCGTGCTACTCGTACTGACACACCTTCTTGTCTCATGTAGGCGTAACTTAACGTTTCAGCTACTCTTTTTCCTTCGTCATAACACGCTCTTGGACCTGAATGGATATATTACGTAAAAAACAATTTCAAATAAACTCATCATCTTTCTAATAAGGAATGATACTCAGACTGGAAATTTACAAAATTGATCCTTGAAAATTGTGTCATATTTTGATTGTAATTTATAATTGAAATATTTCAAGATAAAAAGATAATGAATATATTGTTTCATAGTTATTTTTATTTCTAAGTAAGTACATTTTTTTGTTTTTATATAATTTCCGATATACCATTAAATTATTTAATATATGAGAAAAACCTACCGATAGGATTAACGTGACCCCAGTAAGTTTCCGTCTGCGGATGCTCGTTAGGATCCCCATAAACTTCGGACGTACTTGCGATTAATACACGTGCGCCAACTCGCTTGGCGAGTCCTGAAATTGTTGTTTTTTTCCAACATATATTACATGCACATATATTCCTTTTAATAAAGTCGTAAGACTCGTTTCTACTGTAATATACTAAATGCATACATACCTAACATATTAATAGTACCCAATGTATTAGTTTTAATCGTTTTAACTGGATTCAACATGTAATGAGGTGGACTAGCAGGACTAGCAAGATGATAGATTTCATCGACTTCCAAATACAATGGTCTGACGATGTCGTGATGAACCAATTCAAAATTTTCATGGCCAACCCAATGTTCAACGTTTCTTTTGCGTCCGGTAAAAAAATTATCTACAACTATAACTTCGTGACCGGCTAACATCAAACGATCGACCAAATGGGAACCAACGAAACCAGCTCCACCAGTAACCAATATCCTTTTTCGATTCTTATAATTGAGGAACTTAACCGTAGGAAAATTCTTCGGCACGCGATTCTCGATTTTAGCTTCGAGGTAACGTAATTTACCTTCGAGTTCGCTTATACGAATCTTAGCTTCCTCGATGTCCTTGATATCGTCATTAATAAGGGTAAGTTTAATACTATCTTCTTTTTCATTTTCCATTTTGTCTTTTATCAAATTGTTATCATTTTCGTTGTTTGGAAATTTACTACGTTCTACCTTGTTACCATTTTGACGAACCGTAAGAAAATTTTCCTCCTCTTCTGTATTCACTAAACTTTTGTAGAATCCTAAAACTACAAGGATTTTATTTCTTTTTTTCTTTTTTTCTTTTTTTTTTATAACAATAGGTAAATTTAATTGTAAAAAGTGATAAATTTAATCTTGCGAAAAGTTAAATTTAAAGCACAGAGATTATATTAAGCAATTCAATATTTCGTATTTTCGCGCCAAAACATAGACGAGTCGTTGATTGTCTAAATTATCGTCATGTTTATTTTCGAAACGTTTTAAAATTATATTTATCGCAAATGTATAAACAGTAATTTATCAAATTATTATAAAATCAAACTCTATCATATAAATTCAATAAAAATTTTCCACGCGAAGTTAATCGATAGAAAAATTTGTTATTCATTTTTTTTTAAATATAATACTTGCTAACGTTTAATATACAAATTTAATTTAATTCATTCATATATACATATATAATTAATGATATATATGCATGAATCCGCTTATAGATAGTACGTCTATGAATAAAACATATTGAAAATAAATTCGTGTTGATCTGTCGTTACGATAACATTGAACCAAAGAAAAAAAACAAATCGAACGAACTTTAATAACAATTTCTTCTATAATACTCGTTTATTTAATCGATTATTTAATTATATTTTTCTAGACTCATTATAAGTATTTTATTAAGAAATAATAAATTCAAAGAAAGAAAATAAGATTTATTATTATATTTGTCATTGACATTAACGGGATCGTAGCTTGCGTAAGCATTATTTTTTACTAGTTCGTGCATACTTAATCATTCTAATCGTATGATCATGAGAATAATTAATTATGCGATTATATCATATAAACGAGCATATTTATTTCACGATATTGAAAAAGAAATAAATTATCAAGAAATAAAATTAAATAACGCGATAAATGTTACTCTCGATCGTATCGAATCGAACGATCTGAAATATCATCGATTGTTTAACGATATTTATTGTCATTTATTAGATATAAAAATTAACATTATAAAACATACCTAAAACAACACAAATGATGGAAAGAGCAATCTGCTTCATCTTTCTCTGGGTGAAAAGCATGCTTTAGTATTGCACATGTCGCACTTCAATATATTTTGATCACTATACTAATCGGAGTGCCACTACATCGATATGTTTTCCTACGCGAAACAGAGAAATCGTAGGTGGATCGTGCATTTTTCAAAACACTACTCGAAAACCGAACATAACCTCAAAAGTAGTTAACGACGCGCAATGCACGCACGTACACACGTACGTACACAACAGTTTGGTCGAAGGATCATGGTATTACTGTTATACCACTACTACGTGATTATTGACGTAGCACAGGTGCTGCCATCTGCATACCGTTAGATGAAGTAATATTAAATACATTTCGTTCGTATTAGTAATTTTTCTATTATAATTAAACTAAAGTCGTTAAATGCAAATGTATCGATGAATAAATGAAAAGTTTAATAATTCGAATAAATGAATTTAATTAAAAATCCTTGTTAAAAATAATTAATGCATGTAAAATTGATATCGTACCTTGAGTCGATAAGTTAACCTCAAAAAACAGTGAAAACATTTCCCGTGTGTTCTCGTCTGTCCGTCCATACTGCTTCGTGTTAGTACACGCAAGCGCAGAACCTATTTTTTGATTGATATATAAAGGCAGTGATAGTACAAAGGAAACATCTCAAGTGGTTTTTCTGAACTCACGGTGGCAGTGGTATTTGAAACATGGCAGACATCATTGACTGTAATTTTCCTGTGTGGGGCCTACTGCCTAAAAAAGAAACAGGTGTCACACAATTTCTCAATAAATATCCCGAATACGATGGAAAAGGCGTCGTCATAGCTATTCTCGATTCTGGTGTCGATCCTGGAGCACCGGGTTTGCAGGTGAGAAACAGTCAACACACGTAGGCACGCCTCATTTAGACGCTTTTTCTCCAACCAAATTGTAGTTTTTATATCATATTAGATTTAATTTTTATTTGTTTATTATTTAATTATATTTTTAAAGAAATATCATCAAATTCTTATCTCTTTAATTTGATTATCTTGATAATGTTACTTGCCCACTTCCGTTGCTCCTTCTTTGTTGTATATGATTGGTATCTATATAAATGAATCTTTTTACTTTTTATTTTTCTTCATTTCAAGATTGATTTTTTTTATCTTTTATAATCAATTTTTTATACATTTCTTTTTTTTTTTTTTTTTTAATTACCAAGATCTTTCAAAGACTTGTTTTAATATATTAACTTTTATTATTATTATTAGTAGTAGTCAAACGATTTTTTTTAGCATTGAACTTTTATCGTGCAAAGTCATTGTTTGCATTTTTATATTAACCTTAATTTTAACTATGCGTGTCGTTTATTTATTAATATCACATTTCCATCTCAAGGTCACATACTTTATCAAAAAATTCTTTTCTTCATTTGTTTGTTTTCAGTTTGAATGATTGAACAATTTTTTATTTGTGTGTGTGTGTGTGTGCAATATATAGGTAATGAGAGTGTACAAATACAACGATTAATTTTAGGTAACTCCGGATGGAAAAACAAAAGTAATTGAAAGATTTGACTGTAGTGGTGCTGGTGACGTTGATACAAGCAAAGTTGTCCAGGCTCCGGATGGATATATAATTGGTATCACAGGTCGTAAATTAAAGGTATTTAATTAGGTCTTATATTAGAATGTGTGTTTTTTTTTTTTTAATGAAAATTATGATATATTTCAAGTTTTTATTTAAAGGTCCCTTCAAATTGGGTCAATCCTAGCAATGAATATCATATTGGTGTAAAAAATTTATATTCATTATATCCTGGTAAATTAAAAGACAGAATTACTGCCGAACGTAAGAAAAACCTATGGGATGATGGACAAAAAGCTGCCCTTGCCGAAGCTTCTAGACAGTTACAAGTAATATTTATTTTATTTTTTTTCTATAATAATAATAATAATAATAATAGATATTAATTAATAATTAATTTGCATTGAGAATGTCAACAAAACTATTGTTTTAAATAAATATGTATTATTTTACAATCATTAACATAAATTAGATTTTTATAACGATTGATAAGATTACAATATTATTTCATAAATTATAAATAACAGATATAATGAACCATGATTGCAATTAGAATTGTAGACCATGTGATCCAAAGATAGTGTTGTATGTTGAACCATGTAATTAGGCCGGCTATTTCACAACAAGCTACAGTGATCGGTGTCTAATGCTATTTATATTTGGCAGTTTGAAGTGATGTAAAGCTATTGATCGCATTATATAATATGTTTTTTGATAGAGAAATTGGACTGCTGCAATGTAACAGCCGTTGTTTTGTGTGCATGTTTTTAATTTTTATATTGAACAACAAATAATAGATTTTATTATCTTATAGGAATTCGAAGCAAAAAATTCCAAATCAAGCAATGGTGGGGAAGAAAAATTGGAGAAAGAGGAATTGGAAGCCAGAGTTGAAGTACTCACCAATGCAGAAAAAAAATATTCTGATTCTGGACCTGTATATGACGTAGTTGTATTCTTCGATGGCAACGTTTGGAGGTAATTACATTTTTAAATTAATTAGAAGAATTTATATTTAAATGTATTTTGATGTATATATGTGTATATATATATATGCATGTTACAGAGCATGCATTGATACTTCAGAAGAAGGTGACTTGGAATCTGGTGTTTATCTCGGAGAATATTCTGTGACGAAAGAGTATGCACCTTTAACAAAAGAAGATCAATTAAACGTTACCATTAATGTCCACGATGAAGGAAATACTCTTGAAATAGTTAGTTTGTGTTGTAAGTAATCGATCTCTTTGATTTCTTTTTATTTGATATAATCATTATTTTCTGTAAAATATAAATTTCATTTATTATATAATATATATATATATATATATTTCAGCAAGTCATGGAACTCATGTAGCTTCAATCGCAGCAGCTTATTTTCCTGAAAATCCAGAATTAAATGGCGTAGCGCCAGGTGCTCAAATAATTTCATTAACAGTTGGAGATGGGCGTATAGGTACTATGGAAACAGGAACAGCTATAGTAAGGGCAATGATATACATCATGCAACGTAAAGAAAAAGTTCATGTTATAAATATGAGTTATGGTGAACACGCGCATTGGTCTAACACAGGACGAATAGGAAGATTAATGAATGAAGTAATCGATAAATATGCTATTACGTGGGTTGCATCTGCTGGAAATCTTGGGCCAGCATTATGTACTATTGGTACGAAAAGAAAAACCTCCTACTGTATTAAATTTGTGTGTCTATTATATTTAAATAATAGACACACAAATTTATGTTCTTTAATTGTACCATTATAGGAACACCACCTGACATCAGTTCAAACAGTATTATTAGTGTTGGTGCTTATGTTTCACCTGATATGATGGTGGCTGAATATTCTTTAAGAGAAAAAATGCCTGGTATGCCATATACATGGTCTTCTCGTGGGCCCATGATAGATGGTGGTGTTGGTGTTACTGTATGTGCTCCTGGTGGAGCTATTACTAGTGTTCCTAATTTCACGTTAAGAAAAAGTCAACTTATGAATGGTACAAGTATGGCTAGTCCACATGTTACTGGTGCAATTGGTATGTACAATTAAAATATACTTTTATTGTTTTTTTTTTTATATAAATATGTAAAATTATATATATAAATAAATTTCTTTTTTCTATATATTACAGCATTACTTATATCTGGACTTCTTGCTAAGGGTTGCCCATATTCTCCGTACAGTATAAAAAGGGCTCTTGAAAATACTGCTTTATACATATCAAATTTGGATCCATTTGCACAAGGTTCAGGTTTATTACAAGTTGAACGTGCTTTTGATAATCTTGTTACTTATAATGATGCACCAGAAAGAGATGTCAGATTTGCAGTCAATTGTGGCACAAATAATTCTAAAGGAATTCACATGAGAATTGGGGTTATTGATCGTCCAAAAGATTATTCTGTTACCGTTGAACCAGTATTTCTTGATAGCGAAAATACTGGTATAATTTTGTCATACTTATTTTTTTTTTTTTAATCTAATTTAAATTACACAATTTTTGTTAACGTTAATGATATTTTATAGATCCACAACGTAAGATTGAGTTTAATTTAAAATTGACCTTGGTATGCGAGGCATCTTGGGTCAAGTTTCCAACGCATCTTGACCTTATGCATATGCCTCGTTCTTTTGCAATTAATATTGATGGCTCTTCTTTGCCAGAAGGTGTTCATGCTGCAAGGTGAGAAATTAATACATTTTTCTTTCTTATTGTTTTTTTTTGGTAATAAATATATAAAATTATGTATAATTATGAAATATTGATCTGATGAAACATATACTATATATTATATTTTGCATGATAAAAATTGCAGCATTAGAGCTTATGATGTAACCAATATTGCAAAAGGCCCAGTGTTCCAAATTCCTATCACCGTAGTGCAACCAATGGTACTGCCAAAAGCTGCCCTTCTCCCTGATCTAACATACACAAATGTTTTATTTAAATCAAATACAATCCAGCGTCATTTTATCCTCGTTCCTGAAGATGCCACGTGGGCAGGTAAATTAAATTTCAAATTATAATAGCGATAACTCAATTAAAAAAAAAAAAAAAAAAAAAAAAAAATGATGTTCATTCAACTTTCTATTACAGTCCTCAAGATAAAGAGTACAGACAAGGACAAAAATAGTAGATTCATATTTCATAGTATCCAATTGAAACCACGATTAGCTTGTAAAACGCTTGAACTTAACAAAATGATAGGAGTTACACCCCAATCGGAATGTGTACAACCATTTGCTGTTGAGGTATTATGAATATATGTATTTATTTTTTTATCCTATTATTAATACGCTTCTTAAATTTATTGAGACCATTTTCTTAAGTGCATTAACAATATTGATATGTTTTTTTAATTTTTAGGGTGGTTTAATCGTAGAAGTTGTACTTGCTAAATATTGGGCAAATTTAGGGGACGTATCGATAGATTACACAATTGAGTTTCATGGTCTTCGTATAATAAATGGTAACTTAACGATGCAATCAGGCGATGGTATTAATCGCTTAGAACTACGAAGTTCAATGAGAATCGAAGAAGTTGTACCATGTGTTACACTTAAATCATCTGTACAAATTTTAAAGTATGGTGTGACATTATATATATATATATATATATTTATTAATCATGTGTATTATAAATATTGTTGTTTATACGTGTGTGCAATGATATTTCATTGCCGTAACTATATATTTAACTCTGTGATCTTAGACCATCGGATTCTAAAATACTTCCATTACGAGCTCGTGACGTTATTCCACCTGCAAGACAAATATATGAATTGCAATTAACATACACATTCCATTCAGCAAAAGCAACTGAAGTTACACCCAATGCTGCGTTGCTTAGTGATTTGCTGTATGAGAGTGAATATGAAAGTCAAATGTGGATGATTTATGATTCCAACAAACAATTAATTGCTTGCGGTGATGCATACCCATCTAAGGTAAGTTTAATAAATGTGTTAAAATATAAAGACAAATTCTATTATATAGAAAAATATTATTATGATTATAGTACACCATTCAAAAATTGGAAAAAGGCGATTATACAATTAAGATGCATGTTCGTCATGAAAAGAAAGAATTATTGGACAGATTAACAGAAATGCCATTGCTCTTGAGTCAAAAACTCAATAATCCAATAACCCTTGACGTTTATGCTAGTCAAACTCAAGCTTTGATCGGTGGAAAAAAAATGGTTGCAGCATCTATTCCACCTGGACATATTTTCCCGTTATACGTTGCACCTATATCTAACGAAAACAAGTAGGTATTTACATTCTATTCATTTTTACGTAATAGTTAAGTACGAAGCAATTATAATTTTTTCATTTTTTCTTTTTTTTTTTTTCTTATGCAATGTTGACGATTAGAAAATAGAAAAAAAAAATATCATTGAGACTAGCTCGTTACGTATTATAAAAAGGTTTTACATTATATATATATATGCATAAATTTATACGCAAACGTTTGCATCGATGAGATTCTGTATACACACACCTACACATATTTTATAAAAATTCTACAGCAAGAAAAAAAAGAAAAAAAAAAAAAAAGATCAAGTATCCGAGATCAAATATTTATTTAAATAATCACTTTTATTTATTGTTTCACGTATTATCAATTTTTTTTTTTTTCAAACGTACAGGCTGATAATTTTCTCTCGAATAAGTGAATGTAATATTCATTTTTTGACAATCCTAGTTTTTGCTAATTTGTTTTCTTTACAGTCGATCTTGATACTTGATATATATATATAAAAAAAAATCGAGTTTCTCTTTAAAAAAAAAAAAAAATATTATTTTACGTTATTAAACTAAGATATAACTTTCTTCTTTTTCATCTTTCAATGCAGCACAGAAAACAAGTGAGTTAATAATCTTTTATTTTAATTAACTCTTCTTCTTCGCAAAATTGGCATTACGCTTCAAAACGAGTTAAGGATATATGCGAACAAACTAAAAAAAAAAAAAAAACAATAAAACAAATAGCTTATTAAAATAAATAACAATTTGATCGCTTAACAATTTTTTATAGCCAAGTAACGCTTGTTGTATATCCCTGACTCATAATACATAGTTTCGCTGCACGAACATGTTTGAACAGTTAAATACACATGAAATAAAAAAATAAAAAAACATACAACTGTTGTTTGTCGATATCGTCGTAACCGATTGAGTATAAATTTGTTTAAACACATGTAAAAGAGTTTTTTTTTATATATATATATATATATATAAATTTTGATCTCAGAAATTTGATAAGGAAAAATATTATCAGTTTGATAAAAAGAAAAATATCTTAACGAGAAGCTTACATTAATATCAAATCTTTTGATGATAGTATATAACAAAATATTTCATCAATTGCTTTCTGCATTTTTCTATCATATTTTCATACACGTGCTTTTTATCCTAAAGCTTTTCAATACATTTGCTAATGATTTCTTGCTTGGTATTTATCTATGGTATACTATAATAATTTATATAAAATAATTTTATAATATTTATATTGAAATAATATTTCTTGTGTGTGTGTGTTTTTTTTTCAAGGCTATCCAAAGGTGCTACTCTTGGTAGTTATTTACAAGGTACAATTACACTTTGTAAAGATGAGAACGATAAGAAAGTAGATACTCATACATTTAAATACGTATTGTCTGAACCAACCAAAAAACAAAATAATTGTACGTCTAAATCAGACAAGGAAAAAACTACTAAATGGGATGAATATACCGAAGCATTACGAGATTTAAAATGCACATGGCTTGCAAAACTTGGTAATTTCATATTTTTTTGGTTTTTTTACATGATATACAATTGTATAAATATTAGCTTTTTATAATAGTCGTCGGTTATGTTTTTATATCATTCATCGACATTTATATTTGTTTTCTCGGTTTTCATTCTTCATATAGCACCATCCATAAGTAAGTTATTACAATATATTGTGGTATGTTCTTTTTGAAATTTAATTTTAAATTCCTGTCGTATTTAAATAACCTATGATATAAATGGTTACATTCTCATTTTACAAACACATTTTTTGCATGTTGAGTTGAATTGAATTGAGTTGAGTTATATAAAGTCCTATTATTATTTATATGTTTATTTCCTTAATTTCATATATTATATTTGTTTAAAAAAGTGAATTTTAATATTTTTATATTCTTAATTTGTTAATAATTATTTCACATATATATATTGCAGATATAAAAAATAAAAAAATAAAATAAAAAGAAATGAATTAATTAAATGTTATTTTATATAATGTATCTAATATTAATTACATGTGTTTAATTGTTTTTTTTTTTGAATGTTTATCATATAAATATTTTTTTATAATACAGAACCAGGTGAATATGCAAACTTATTGTATGGAGAATTGAAGAACATATTCTCTGATCATTTGCCTATACACACTGCCATGTTGACATCCTTGGATTCACCTGAAGCACGTCGTCATCTACCTCATGATGATATATCAGAAGTTTCGATTGCTCTTGCCAATCAAATACTAGCCGTTGCTGATATTGTTATTACAAATATTGATCAGGATAAATTATTAGCCTATTATGGCCTAAAGACTGATCAACGACCTGATGCTGCCAAAATAAAAGCAACTATGGATAAACAAAAGAATATATTAATAGAAGCATTAGTGAAGAAGGGTTGTGCATTGGCACGACTATATGTTCATGGTAAAAGTCAAGGCGAAGTTAATGGTCCTCTTGAGCATTTACTTGTAGGTGTTACAAACATTTGGCAAGAAGTACAGAAATTTGCAGAACCAACTGACACCAAGGTAACATTTTCTTTTATAATAAATTAAAAGCTTACTTTGCATTGTAATATAAGAAACATGTATCTTATTTGTAATGAATTTTATAGGTTCATTATAAGAAGTATCATATGTGGCATGAAGTTCTGTACATTACATCATAGTATAAAGGGTTGAATAATATTGTTATTCTCTATTTTTATTTAGGTGCTTATATTATCATTGTGGCATGCACATATTAACAATCATTATGGACGTTATTTGAAATTACTGACACGTTTCTACGAAGAGAAACCACTCAAAGAAATAGATGAAAAGTGTATAGAAATCACAAGGGTTTTGGGCTGGAATTATTGGTCCCGTCATCTAATCACAAGCATACCAACGCGTTATCCAACAACATATAGGACATTTTGATCAATAGTGAGTAACATTAAATATTATAATAATATATTACGGTAAAAGGATCATTTTTTTTTACAAAATATTTTAAGATACGTAGATACGTATATTACAATTTTCTCAAGATTTCATATATTTTAATATATGACAAATCTTTCTTTTTAGGATATTGACGAACAAATCGTGAATTCTTTTCAGATTTAACACAATTGTTGACTAACATCGTAATAAGAGAAAACAAATTCTCTAGAAGAGTTTTTAATCGCACTATAATGAGATATATGGCATTATTGTGTCATACAAATGTAAAATACATTTAGAAAAATATTATTTTATTCATAGACAAAAAAGAAAACAAACAAAAATAATAATAATATTAATAATAATATTAATAATGATTTAGAGAAATAATTAAAATACACTAAACTCTTATATATAAAAAAAAAATAATAAAAAAAATATGAGTCTTATTCATACCAACGTATATAATAAACGCAAGCTGTCAAAAACTAACTATAAATCATTTTTCTGCTTATACGAATATAATATAGCAATAATTATATATATATCAAACATTTTTCTTATTAATGTTAATTAATATTATAAAATTAAATTTTATGCGTGAGAGAAGATCTTAGCAAAATATTTGATTATATTTAAAAAAAAAAAAAATAAATAAATAAATATAAATTTTTATTGCGATATAATATAAAGTGGACTCAATACGTTCAACGTTGGAAACAATTATATACTTTGAGACTGCATTTTAAAGGCACTTATTACGTCATATTGGTAGCTGAATGATTGAAAAATTGCATTAATTAATTCAGACTATATAACGTAAAGTACAGACTTTATTTTATGAAAAGATAAAAAAAAAGAAGAATAAAAATAAAAAAAATAAAAAATAAGACAAACACGACAATGTAATTTAATATAATTATTTACAGAAATCTAACTTATTATATATTATTTCTTAAAATAAAAACATTTCATTATACCATTGCAAAGCTCAAATAGTTTATTTATATGATATAACGATACGTAATATTTTTTGGTTTTATTTAATGTCATTTTAGATGGATATTGCATAAATTCAAATAGTTAAATTGTCATTGCAAAAGTATAACAAATATTATTTGCTGGAATCTTTTTTGACTTATATTTCATTATTTATTATGATAAATTAATGTATTGATAAATATGTTATAATGAATCGGTCATGAAAATGTCCACTATAGAATATAAAAATATGATTAAAAATAAATAAAAAGAGGAGAGGAGTTTATAGTATAAACAAAAAAATACAAAAGATTAATATAAGGTTTTTCTTTATCAGAATTATATGACATATAGTAATTATAAATGTTACTTACTCACCCTCTCTTCTTTTCTTTCTGATATAAATAGATGACAAGTATTTGAAATATAATAACTCGAATGTTTCTTTGAGAAAAATTGTACCATTTTTATGAAATAACTGGATTATCCAGATAAATAAAAGTAATAATGAAAATCTAAATTTCGTATAAAATAAATTTACTTATTTTGATAATTTTAATATTACAATTAATTAGATTAATTAAGAGCGTCGATTTTGATTAATTAAATTAAATAAATGACATCACACTAACCACAAACTTTAATCTCTACTTACAAGAACGTATTGTAAACACACTAGATAAGGACACATCCGAGATAACCACTAAACTGAACTAAAATCATCGTTTTTTCTCTTCTGCGCATGTCATTATGCGCGCGCACCTCATTTCTCTTCTACGCATGTCATTGAGCGCACGCACCTTATCTTGTCTCTTCTGCGCATGTCAGTTGTGCGCGCGCACCTTACATTTTCTCTTTACTTCTGCGCGCGCATCTTAAATTTTCTCTTTACTTCTACACGGCATGCATTGCCTTTCTTTAAATTACCTTTAACAATAACATATACATGTTTATATATAAATAAGAATTTTTTTATGAAGTACAGTTACATATGCTTAAAATCTAATATTATGTAATTTTTATTTTTATTTTGATAAGTATATTTACCGTCATTGTTTTTCACGAAACAATCTGAATGTATCATTTAACTAACTTCATTATGTCTAGTTATCAAAATGCCTAAAAATCCTAAATTTCTCATTAAAAAATATTAAATTTAAGTCTTACAAAAAAAATGCTTTCGGACGCTAAATTAATGGAAAGAATAGTTTTATAAAAGTTATGACTCTGCCACCATTATTTAGCCATTATTTTCCTACATTTGTAAAAGATACTTATAACAATGAAGTCAACTTGTATTGGTACCATCCTGAATTTTCGCAGAGTCGTTATCCACCGGGACAAGGAAGTAATAACAATCATTATTTTATATTTCACATATAAACATTAATATATAAAGAGAAAAATATAAATTATTTAATAAAAATAATACTTATACTTAACAGTAAGCGAAGCATGTACATTGATATGTCTTCTTGTGGCACAACGTGTATCTCAAGGGAACATATTAATTAACAATGTAGATACTTGTCCAGAATTATCCGTTATTATGGCCGAAGCAATGGTAGAGGGTAATGCAACGCATGCATGGATCATAAGTCAAAAACTTATTCCTCATCCGTATCTCAATACAGAAGAGGCTTTAAAATATGGTGGCAGAAGTCTAACTATGTTAAAAGAATGGGTATAACAAATATATTTATTTAAAATAGAAGCAATCTAATCTTCTGATTTATTTCTTTATTTATTTATATCAGCGCTTATATTTATTTTCTTACTTAAACAAAAGTAAAGTTATTTTGACAAAAATTGATTTTTCTTTTTTTTTTTATCGAACAGAAATTTCATGTTTTTCATGAAAAAATTGAAACAAGTTTATATACAAACATAAAAAGCTTTTTAATTGATTGGTATAAAGACCCTCTGTCAACTAATTTATTCATGTTGCTTATAACATGTGGTCGTACAGTACTTTTCATATTTCAAGAAATAACATACAAGGTATGAACTTTTATATATTTTCATTGTTTAATCATCATCATCATCAATATTATGTAACTTTTTATTCTCAGGTTATTTTATTTGATTCTCATGGACATAGTACTGTAAAACATCCTAATCGTGGATTAGTCGTCGCGCAGGTAAGAAATAATTCTTACACAAGTTTCAAAATGAATTTAACTTTTAACAACGAAGTAATATGCACTTGTAAATTCACACAGACATCGATCGATAAATTGGAATCTTTGTGCGATTGGTATAATCATGAAATCGTGAATAATTGTTACAATATGCAATCCTATCAATATGAATTGGCTTTTTTATATCCAGAAAATGTATGCAAGTGTAACAGTTGTTTTGAAGAATAATTATTTTACATGATACAGAAAAAAAAAAAAACAAAAAAAAAATCATTTGATACGCAAAATTATACATGTACATAAAATACGCACGCACACAGAAAGATCATAATTTATTTATTTATTGAAAACTATTTTCTATCTACCAAAAGAGGAAGTGATATATCAAATAAATCTCATATTAGCGATTACTGAAAATTCTTTATTTTAATCGGATGAGATAAACTAAAATAAAATAGATTTAAGAGATTGATATTTATTTACAATATTTACATTTTTCTTCTTCCTTTTTTTTATATTTTTTTCTTTCTTTTATTTTATTTATCTTTTGTCCTTAAAATTCTTAGATTATTATTAGTATTAATCAATCATGTCAATCTATATAATATAATCATGAGACTACTAAAAAAGTAATTATTGGGCATCTTCAAAATTAATTTTTTAGTAGTGTTATGCATTTTATACGAATATCATGCAATATACATATTTCCATGAAACTGTTCTTTTTTTTTTCTTTTTTTTTTTTTAGCTCTGTGCAAATTTCATTCTAATTATAATATAATTAGATTTTTTTCTTACAATAATTACACATGTATATTTGAAATTTATGTTTTTTTTTCTTTCTTTCTTTCTTTCTTTCCATCTAACTAAGTAGCTTTATAAAATATATCTGAAAAATCTGAAATTGTGGACGACGCGAGATATTTCAAATTTGATTAACTTCTATAATCGCACCACCTTTTCTTCATTGCGAAGTTGCTTTAAATATATTACTTTATTATAATTCTTCTTAATCATATATATATAATATATATATGCTCTGAATAATTTTTCTTATATCAGATAAAGTTGAAAATAGTTACAATCATTATCCAATTTATACATACAACATTAAGTTTGTAAAAACTCATCTATATTAAATATATTATATTTAAATAGAACGATAAATCAAAATCTATTAATTAATGATCACAAATTTTTCTTTTTTTTTTTTTAAATATATCTTTAAATAAAAAGATAACTAAATTTCTATATGTAGTCTAAATTTCTTCTTCTTTTTTTTGTTTTCTTTTACATGTTCTATGTCGTTCCAAAATTATTGGATAGGAAAAATTCAATGTATATAAGTATAACTGTGCCAAGATATTTTTGTTCACAATACACATTTTTTTTTCTCTCTTTGTGTGTGCTTTTTTCTGTTTTTTTTTGTTTTTGTATTTGTTTTCTTTTTTTGTTTTGTTATTCGCGTGTATATAATTACAAGAATAGCATAGAAGTGTAGCTGTTCCATTTGATAACAATTCTCAACAACGCAATATCTAGCAAATACTATCTACAGAAAACAATTAACTAGACTCTCTCTTATAATTTGTTGCTTTTTAAGCCCGATTCCCTTCCTAAAGGAACACACCAATTTATATTCAGAAATATACTTGCAAATACCTTTGGTAATTGAGTCTCGTCATCACTTAATGCTATTAGTGATCCTAGATAAACATATTACTTTGTACAGTATATTAACAATTAAAAGCTTCTTTTTTTTTCAATCTACTTCACGTTATTTAATTGAGAGAACAACGATATGTAGAGCACAAATAAAATATACCAAAATTTGATATAATCTAGAATGCGTATTCTATACAAAATGATATAGAAAAATATCTTTGTATCTCTGATTCTTTGTTGTTTTTTTTTTCTTTTTTTTTTCAATAAATCAATTAATGCGTTTTGAAATAAGTTATATAAGAAACTTAAAATTTAATAATTCACGTTAAAGCTTGCAGCAGTATACGTTAATTAACGTACTCGATTTCTGTCTCTTTAAAATTATAGATATATACTATACAAAAGTAATGTCATGTTTTATCAAGGATATATATTATATACTCAAATATTATTTTAATATTATTTGCCTGTGTAATCAAATAAATAAAGCTCTTTATATCGGAAGAAGTTATATCGAAAGGATGTTAGAGAGACTGACGAACTCGAGGTTGTGCCCATTCTACGAAATCATCAATCAATACTGGCCATGCTCCTTCTTCGTCATAATTACTCATGTCAGGATTAATCATAAGCGCAAAATCTAATAGTAAATTCCATGTATCCTTTGGAATCGATCGCTTATGATGTTCCTGCAACAACATCTCTGTGTAAATTATTAACACATTGTATTTCTTTTCTTGACCATTAGAGTCCCAGTGATTTAAAAAAAAAAAAAAATCATTTCAATGAATGCCAAGCATTTCGACCATGTAACAATTACATATTGTATTTCAGTAATGTGGTACTTTCCGACAAGAAATCTGAACAGCACAATTGTGCTGTTTGGGACTCAAACGGTTAAATATATCACACAATACATTAAACTTACTATTTTAAACGAATATTTTGTAATAAAAGATAATGTGCCTTACTTGAAGAAATTGACACCATAATTCTAGATATTTAAATTTATCATCCAAGACAATATTCCAATAAGCAATTGCCATGTCAAGGTCCAAGCCCTTCTGTCCTGGATTTTTAGCATAGTTAAATGTAAACTGATAAAAATCTTTAAACTTTTGCGAATCTCTTATTTCATTCTCTAAACTATTAAACCGTGCTTTTAATTTATCTATACTGTCTACTCTGAAAATCAAAAAAAAATATTCACAAGTTTATTTTAGAATGATAGTTTAATTACTAAGAGTTTATAGATTTATTATAATTGATAGATCACAAATGGATTATAATTAAAATTAAATGAATTTGATTTATACCCTAAATCCACCATGCCGTTCATAAACTCATCCTTGGTAAATTCACATTGAGTTTCCGCTCTGAATTTCCATGCGATAATTAAAACTAATCTGCTTTCTGGACTTAATCCTAAATCATCCAAAAATTTCATTATACCATCTGCAGTTATTTTATCCGGTTCATTTGGATCTGTCAAAATAAATAAAACAAACAAGAGTGTATATAAATAAATGATCCTTTTACAAGCCAATACATATAAGTTATTAAAAGAGAAAACAATCAATAATATATTACCTTGATATCTACTAAACAATATCTCTAATTTCTTTTTATCTACCGAATTTTTCGGTTCCTTGTAATAAGCTTCAGGATTTTGAAAATAATTATCGCTTGCCAGGTCTAATTTCCAATCGTTCTGCGTTAAACAATAAATAGCAGTTTGTTCACCAGTTTGTGTAAATGTTATGAATTTCTTGACTTTGTCTCTTTGTGAAAATTTTAATCTATGCTGCAATAAAAATAACGACATTATAACTTTTAAGTAGAGCATGAATGATCATTTTAAAAACAACAAAAATATTTCATACACACATACACAGTTAAATGACATAGATTGTAGAACGAGTTTAGAAATTAGTTCATCGTGTCAAACAATACTTCAATTCAATAGATATATAAACATTATTTTTCTCATAAACTTATATAAATAATCAAAATGTTCTTTTAGAAATGCTGACTTAACAAAATTTCCAACATATACATATAAGATAAAAATACATCAAATTAGAAATATTTTCTTAAACATTAAAAGAAGAAAAAGATCAAATTAAGAATTTATCATCTTATTGTAAATTGTACATTGGATTCTTATATTTCATTATGAACCAAAATTATTATTGACATCGATTAGAAATAGGTTATTTTCTTTTTAAACTAAAGAGAATAGATAAATTGTTAGATAATTAACTATATAAAGTTCATAACAAATTATTTATGAATATTCTATTAATTCTAATAAGCATTGAAGAATCGTTTCAAGGCTTACCATTTTAGCTAATTTTAGGCCCCCGAAAGCCAAAATATTATTCCTTTCGCACTATACTTGACATGAACATGCGCATATTTTGTGGAGAATATGAAGAAAAACCCCTGTACCGTTCTGAAAATATATATAATGCGTTATGTTAACAGAGCCATCCGACGTTACTGGCAAAATATTTTTTAGTAATTCGAGAACAGCGGGAAATTTATTAGCATTTGAAAATTCGCCATTTTACTTTTCGTTCATCAAGCTTTCTGTTCGATACGATTATTATTTTTTTAAATTACATACAAGAAAAACAATATTGTTAATGGGTATATAACACATTATTACCGTTTAAATATTTGTTTATTTAAATATTTATTTTTTGATGCCATTTGATGTTATTGCGAAAACATTTTTTGGTTGTGTGTAAGTGGCGCGAAATTTATTGGCGTTTGAAAATTCGCCATCTTTTTTCGCTCATCAATCCTTCCATTCAATACGGTTATATATTTAGCTTTAATTAAGTGTTAAATAAATATATACATTTAAATAACCATTTACTATAAAATTAGTAAAAGGTTATTTAAATGTATATATTTATTTTGGTTAGGATAGTATGTATAGTAACAATGATCACGTGACAATAGCTGTATGAGGTTAAGTAAATTCGTATTTGTTACTTGTTTCCTTCTCTCTTGATATATCATACGTAATTCATGCTCTAACGAGTTTTATAGTAGTGATCACATACAGATACTCTTATATACATGTATATGTCACATATAATCCATAAAGGAACAACTACTGTACAGTAAGTTTCTGCATATTACCCTATACTATTTAAAGTGATGTGTAAACATGTTTCCTAAAAATTTGTAGTGCTTATCTCATCAGATTTTAATTGACATTTCAAGATCAATAAGTTCAATAAGTTTCTTTTAATTTTTGTCTAATATTCTCTTTCTTTCTTTTTCTTTCTCATTACTTAAAGTATATAATATATACAATAATATATACAGTGATATTTTTTCTAAAAGTATAAATTATGAAAAAATTTCATAAAGATAATATTTATCTATATCTATGTTTAATTAGCTTAATGATACTATGAATATTTTGAGGAGCTATGATATTGTTAAGTGGACTTGGATGACAATGTTAATGATTGTCATTTAATATTCGTCAATTTTTTCTATTATGAATAAGATAATGATATTCCACACGTGACCACACTTTTAGAATCTCAATTTAGTGATATTAGGTAAGTATATTTGTATTTCTTTTCTTAAATAATAATGATTGTGATTTATGTGTATTTTATACTTGTATTATTTTTTATCCCAACAGGTATATATAAGGATAATGCATAACATTTGTACAACAGTGATATTTAAACAATTATGAACAAAAGTTTATATCAACATAAATTCAGGATGTTGGAAAAAACATTGAACACAACCATTAATGTACCATCTCATCAAAATGGTTCAGGAAGGGATTTTTTTAACTGGATAGCACAAATCAAACTATCCAAAATTATAATATTAGCTTGCACAATTCTTTTTATTGTGCCATTACTTACACATTATTATTTATCAGAGGTATTTTATATTCATCAATGTTTTAACATTTATTATTATATTATTTACATGTGTTAACGTATACATGTTTTTTATTTGTATTTCTTTGTTTTTTTTTTTTTTAGGTAGAATCTGTTTCTTCAGATGCAGATATTTATCGTACGTATTCTTCGTTAGAAGTTTTTGAAGAATTTACTTCTATGAAGGCATCAGAATTAAAAATGAGAATAGAAGAGCTGTTACGCATCAAAGCATCAGTAACTAATGAACTCAGAGAATTGGGTGCCAAAAGACATAGGCTACAAGTTGAATTTACTGGTTTGACGCAAAGAATAGAAGGTTTGAGACAAGATTTGTTGCATCAACAAAGAGATCTCGATAGACTAAAGATTAGTGTAGAACAAGCGCAAGTAGCACAAAGAGAAGCTGTTGAAAGAAATACACCTGAATTAGCACCACCCAAAAGAATATTAAGAACAGTTATTCCTGAAACATTAGCTAGTACCGATCCAAGATCATGTAGAATGTATAATTGTTTTGATCACAGTCGATGTGCATTGACCAGTGGTTTTCCAGTATATTTGTATGATCCTGATCAATTTTCTGTAGTCAACGCAGGATGGGATGTTGATGGTTTTTTAAAGACAACTATTAAACAGACTTTAGGTAAATAATATTATATTTGTCTACCTTATATATAGATATATTTTGATTCATGTATTTTCCTTTATTAGGTTACAATCCGCATCTTACAAGAAATCCTGCAGAAGCATGTATTTATGTGGTTTTAATTGGAGAAGCGTTGTCAATGCAATCAAAAGGTTATCCCAAATTTTGGAGAGCAATGGATGTTAATAAATTATATGATCTTCCATATTGGGGAGGGGATGGTAGAAACCATATATTGTTAAATCTTGCACGTAGAGATTTATCGGTTAATTCTGGAAGTATTTCTGTTAAAAAAAATACCAGCAGGGCCATAATAGTCCAATCAACTTTTTATAGAAATCAATTTCGCGAAGGTTTTGATTTAATCATTCCTCCAATTTTGGGTCCACCTGGTGGTGATGTTTGGCAAGATTGTGCGCAGATGTTACCTGCAAGGAGAAAATATTTATTATCATTTCAAGGAGAGATGAAAGGTTCCAAGAGTCCTTTTACTACATTCATTCAGAATAACGATACAGAAGTAGACTTGGAAAAATTGAATATGGATGAAAATAATTTAGATACCTTTATTATACAACATTTAAAGGATATGAGTAGTGGAACTACTCTGGATAAATTTTTCATCCAATTTGAATGTATACCAGCATCGGAAGAAAGGAAAACCGTTGAAGTGCTTGATTGGTCTCTCTGTGGAACTGATTCTTCAAGAAGATCTATATTAAAGGAATCTACATTTGCTTTGATTTTAGCACCAACCGACTCTTCTTTGATAACCACGTCTTCTATACAGGCACGATTATACGAAGCCTTAAGATCTGGAGCAATACCAGTTATTTTAGGTGGTGATCAAATTTTACTTAGTTATAACGAAGTCATTGCTTGGCGTAAAGCAATTATTTTTTTACCCAAAGTAAGAATATAATAAAAATAGGAATTATAAATATTCTTCCTCTTTTTGTTTTTTGTTTTTTTGTTTTTTTTTAATTAAATTAATAAGTAGCAAATTATTTTACACAGGCTAGAGTAACGGAAATGCACTTTTTCTTGCGTGCTATACCAGACAGCGATTTATTAACAATGCGCAGACAAGGTAGATTAATATGGGAACATTATTTAAGCACCGCTCAAGCTGTTGTAGATTCTATTATCGCAACTGTTAGAGACAGACTCGGTATACCTCCGTTACCTGCACCGCAAGCTGCTAGTCCAAGTGTCTTTAATGAAAGCTTTGTGGTAAAAAAACATCATTTATTTTATTAATTAATTTTTTTTTTTTCATTGTATTAATCTATTATATTTTTTGTCTTCTATTCCAAAGCCTTTAAAAGCTGATACTACAATAGCTGAACCAGAAGCAGAAGAAAGTTTGGGTCCTTTAGAACCACCATATGCCTCACCTTCTTTTAAAAGAAATTATACAACAATGTTAATACAAGGCCATGAAATTTGGAACGATTGGATGAATCCTTTCAATCTTTATCCGCAATTACCATTCGACACGATATTACCTAGTGATGCCAAATTCTTGGGTGAATAAAATAAACCTTAAAGATGGTTATTCAAATGTTTTGAAATAACAATTTGATTACTTTTAAACGATAGGATCTGATACGGGATTTAGACCGATCGGCAAAGGTTCTGGTGGTGCAGGTAAAGAATTTAGCGAAGCTTTAGGTGGAAATTATCCTAGGGAACAATTTACTATAGTTATGCTCACTTACGAAAGAGAACAAGTTTTAATTAATTCATTAGCGAGACTTTATGGTTTGCCATACTTGAATAAAGTTCTTGTCGTATGGAATAGTCCTAAACCACCCGTAGAAGATTTGAAATGGCCAGATATTGGAGTTCCTATACATGTAAGTTTTAATATCATTTAATACAAGTTTTAAAAACATCTATTTATTACCGTAAATTTTCTATTTATTTGAAACACAGGTAATCAAAGCTTCAAGAAATAGTTTAAACAATAGATTTCTTCCATTTGATGCGATTGAAACTGAAGCTGTTTTATCCATTGACGATGATGCTCATCTCAGACATGATGAAATTATGTTTGGTTTTAGGTACGTCATTTATTTATTTAAAAATAAATTATATTTTATATTATTATTTTTATTTTTTTTTTTTTTAGGGTGTGGAGAGAACACAGGGATCGAGTTGTTGGCTTTCCTGGTAGATTTCATGCATGGGATCCAAATTTCCATAATGCATGGAATTACAATTCCAATTATTCTTGCGAATTGTCAATGGTTTTAACAGGTGCTGCTTTTATACACAAACATTATACATATTTGTATACGTATTGGTTGCCACAAGCAATACGAGATAAGGTCGACGAGTATATGAACTGCGAAGATATAGCTATGAACTTTTTAATATCTCATATTACTAGGAAACCACCTGTTAAGGTAAAACAATAAACAAATTATTTTTCTAATACAAAAAAAAGGGGGTAAAACTTTATTTTATAAATTTTATTTTTGATTCAGGTAACATCTCGATGGACGTTTAGGTGTCCTGGTTGTCCTGTTTCACTGTCGGAAGATGATACACATTTTCAAGAAAGACACAAGTGCATTAATTTCTTTTCTCAGGTAAATGTTTTCTTAAAATATTAGAACAAACATTATTTTAATTTTGTATCATTATATTTTGATATCTTTTAGGTATTTGGATACATGCCACTTTTAAATACACAATATCGTGCTGATTCAATATTGTTTAAAACAAGAATACCTCACGATAAACAAAAATGTTTTAAATTTATATAATAGAATTTTGGAATATCATTTTAAAAGCTTCTGTAGATATACACGTACAACACGCATAGTCATATATCATTCATTACACATTACATTAATGAATATATTTGAATTTTGTTGTTTAAAATTACTTTTCTTTAGAAAAGTTGTGAGTGAGAAAAAAGAAAAATTTTATTTTAAATTTGTTTGTTTACCAAATCGATAGAAAAGACTGTTTAATATATTCAGAATTATTATAGATGTGTGTCTTTTTTTTTAAATATCTTTATATGTGATAATATATATACATGATCAAAATTTGGATCACGTCAGACATTGAATTAATTTTGTTTCTAAATGGATTTATTATTGCCTGTATTGGGCATGCAAATTGTTAACGAACAATTTAATCGTAGCTTATTGATTATTAGGAAATTTATAAATGAATATACAAGGTGTCTGAGATTTTCCGGGCCAATGGTACCAGCTAAAAATGACCCTGTTCGTATAACATTTTTTTTTTTTTTTTAATTGTCGTTGTATAAAATACGTTGAAAATGGTTAGAAAAATGTCAGATATCTTGTACAATGTAAAATATACGCGGATTTTTATAGTAATACATTATATATATATATATATATATATATATATATATATATATACGTTTGGTTTAATATAACGACGGTACCTGCATTTATTAGACGTAAATTGTATATTGGTTTTTAACTAAAGTTGAATCCATTTTTTCATTTATATAGATATTTTAAAGCACATAACACCTTTTTACTTGTTATTTAAAATATGTTTCATATACATCACGCGTATATACACAAAGTGTAAATTGGTATAAATATACTAAATGCAAATAACGCGTGATCATCCATGTAATCAGAGTCCATTAAGCAAAATATACTTCGTCACGTATGTGTGTTACGAGGCAGGAATAATTTTAAAGCGTTATAAACCCACACATATATACACGTAAACATATACATTTTATTATATGATCATATAAAATATACAAATAGAACTGAGATGTTTCAAAGGAAATGTAAGTGCAATTAATTATATATTTGACTCGCTGAGAGGACTATCGTCAAATAATAGGATATTATTCGGAACAAGAATTAGAACAACTCTAATCCAACAATGTCTTCAATTAACACAGTTCACATTTATTTGCATATCAAAGAACGCAGTAAAGGGACAATGAACGTCGAATACATTTATCAAAAGTTCCATCGTGAATTTAACAGAACGGAAACGACCAAGAAAGCCCATTAAATTCAAACAAAATGTAGAATATTATGAATCGAATATCTAAGTTGTTCTTTTTGTAAAGACTGCATGTAAAATAGATGTTTATATAGATATAAATCTATGCTGTAACTTTTAATACGAATTATTATTATTATTATTATTATTATTATTATTCGTTTCATTAATATTAAACACATCTAATTTAATATTAATTAAAACTTATATGTGAAAGTGTATGTATAAATATATATATATAAAAAAAAAGAAGAAGGAAAAGAAGAAGAAGTCAAGTGGTAAGATGATTGAATTTAGCGCGCAAAAGGGGTAGTAAAAAACAGCGCTATCGCGAGCGGCTCGTTCGATTGGCTGATGAATCGATCAATAATCGCGAGTAGACCGCGACGTAAGAACGATCTCTTTTCGCGATTGGCGCGTACCTTACACCGCATCCCATTATTTATTAAAGCTAGATGACTCATTTTTTGAATTTCCTTTTTTCTTCTTTTATCATCATTTGTTAGAATTTATATTTGATCTAGGGGAAAAATAAATTACAAAACGATCTAATAATGAAATAAAAAGAAAAAGAAAAGAAAATATAAAACAAACAAAAATCAAGAATAATAATAATAATAATAAGAAGAAGAAGAAAGTTTTCGATCATCTAGCGATTGCAAGGTTTGTGGACCGGCATAAGGGGTGGCTAAAAAGAGATAGAATGAGAGAGGGGGTGACATGCCTCGGGGTGACAAGCGCCCTTTCCTACGTCTTCCCACCCCTCCTAGGGAAATCCCCACTATCCCACCATCACAACCACACCACTATACTATCATAGTACTAACACATATCGTTAGATTCGTCACACACATTTGTTCAGAATTCGTTGGGGGTAGCCGGTGTTCGTTATATTGGTGGTAGTGGTAAGCCGATAGTAGGAGTGGTGGGGGTTTGGTGGTCAGGTGGGAGCGGTCAGAAAGGTGGTAGGAGTTTGCTGGTGGTGGACGAGAGACGTTCGTTTGTTCGTTCCTCGCGCAACCGCGTTCGCACGCAAGTGCGACAAAGCACACCCTCTTCTCTCCCCGGTAAAACGTATTTTCTCTTTCTCTCTTTCCATCCCTCTCTCACTCTCTCTCTCTTTCTTTCTCTCTTTCTTTATCTCTATTTTTTTCCTTCTTTCATACACAGTTTATTATTATATATAAATATATATACATATATATATATATATATATATACGATTAAATCCAAAGTTAGATACCAAAAAAAAGATGTTTTTTTTTTTATCATAGAACTGAAAATAAAGATAAATATATATATATATATTTTTTTTTCTAACCATCAAGAAAAGTCCTAGGAAGAAACTAATAAGTAATATAATAAGATCGTTAGTGTGGTGGTAAATTAAAAGTCACCTGTCGGGATCGGCTCTCATCGGGATCGTTCGTATCGTTGCAGGGAGGGGCGTCTAAAGGTGCGGTGGTACGTGGGAGGGAGAAACTAGAGGGACAGAAAGGGATGAGAGAGAAGGAGATAGAGAGATAGAGAGTCGAGTAGTGGGAGAAAGGGAGAGAAGGACACCGTATCGTCAGCGAGAGTAGTACCAATCGCGAGTCGAGTCGACGGATATAATCGTGGCCGTCGAGGGAAGCGCATTCGAAGGGTCGTCGTCGTCGCGCGTTTCCAACTAACTAATAATAATAATAATAATAATAATTAATAATAATAATAATAATAATAATAATAAAAATAATCATTATCATCGTTATCATCATCGTCGCAATATAATAATCACGATATTCAAATATAACATTATAAACAACAAAATCGTGGGAGAAATAAGAAGTAAGGAAATTAATAAAAAAAAAAGTAAGATAGAAGGGTAAAAGAAGAAGAAGAAGAAGAGTTTAGCAAGCAAACGAGGAAAGGAACATATCGCTAAGCTTTGACTACTATTTTTCCTATACTTGGATTCCTATCACCCTGACTACTATTATATTACATCGGGAATTAGTTGGATTTTATTTTCAACGAGTTGTGATTGTCTATTCGCGTGTTATCCAAATCTGTGCTGCTGCTTCAACGAGATTTTGAGAATTGTGAGTGTTTAATCTCGAACCTGATCAAATTTGGAGTCTACATGTTATCCTTAGGAAAATAATAAATAACAACAGAATACTTCGTTATCAAATCGAAGAAAAAGAGATAATAAGTTGAGGATTATAAGAAGAAGTAAGAAAAGAAGAAGAAGAAATTGATTACAGTAGTACTGGCGAGGTAACGGATTAGGCTCGCTCGAGGAAGCAATTTTCTCATGGGTGTGGAACGATCCGGGAGAGGAGCGCGATATATCTCGAGTGTGTGTGGGTGTCGCGGTCACTGCGGAGAGGGCTCGCTCGCAGTGGATAGCGCCATCATCGTGTCGGCTGCCACGTGAAGCGCTTCCGAGACCTTTTTTGGTTATCTATTTTTCTTCCTTCCTCTCTCTCTCTCTCTTTCTCTCTCTCTATCTATCTATCTATCTATCTATCTTTCTTTATTACAATCTCCCTCATTTATTCTCTTTTATACGAATTGAGTAATATTCTCTCCAATTTTCTTGACTCTCATTCCCCTGTTTGTCGCTTCCCTTGACACACTTGACTTTTTTAATTTACCCGCTTTTTTGGTGGAAATTAGCAGTGAGTTATAGGACTCGGATTTAAAACGGGAACGGAACGATACGAAACGGAACGGAATCAAGCCGAACGGCGGAATTAAGCGGAACGGAACGGAACGGGGAACGGAAGGAGTGTAAGGAAAAAGAAGGAAGAGAGGATAGATCAAATATTAAGAAGAAAATAAAAATATATATTATATGGAGTGTTCTTTGCAAGATTAATAGACCATTTGTTAAGAAAGTTTGATCGCTGTGCTACGTCCCAAGTTGGAGTATTAGTATCCTTACGATTCGTAAGCAAGGATAAGAATGATTTTTTTCTATTATTATTATCCCACTTTCTATAAGGGATTTTAGAAAAGTTAAAGGGAAAGATTGAAAAAGTTAGGAAGATTGAGGACTAGATCAAACAAGTAAAGAAGGAGGCAAACAAGGAAGCCGTTGACCTCGCTGTCTGTCCTATTGGAAGATAAGGAAGCGGATATAATCGAAGTAGGGATAAACGAAGCGAAAATCGCGAAAAAAAGGATAGAGAAATCGAGCGAGTTGATTCGAGCCGAGTCGAGTTGAGTCGAGCCGAGTCGAATCGAGTCGAGTCGAGCCGTGTGGTGGCAGCCCAGTGACCCGTTTTCTCCCTTTACCCTCAAATCGATGTACTCCCGTGCCGTTTAGAAGGGAACGAAAACAAAACACGAGCTTTCAAAGACCCTTACACGCTCCTTCTTCGCTACTCTTTCTTCGAGGATATCGGAAACACGGCAACACGCTACCCGTGACCCCCTTTTTCATTCCAAATCGATGTAGTTCTCGTTGATCGAGAGAGTGTGCCAGACAGAGAGAGAAAGAAATAACGTTAAGATTAACATAGATAGATAGATAGATAAATAGATAGATAGATAGACATATAGATAGATAGATAGATAGATAGATAGATAAATAGATAGATAGCTAGATAGATAGATCAAAAAAAGAGATAGAAAAACAAATAAAGAATCTAAAGAAAGTGAATTTTCTTTGACAATCATAAGAACAACAACGTCCCTCGACGTCGTTCCATGCTGGATCCGAGCGTTGGACCAGGTACGACGGAGAGGGAAGAGAGAAGAAGAAGAATGCGAGAACCTCATAAAAGTCTGTGAACATGATTTGTCATACGGATGTCGCGGGTGGTAATCGTAAGACGAGCAACACCGACGACGACGAAGACGAAGACGAGGACGACGACGACGACGACGAAGAGGAGGACGACGAGGAGGTGGACGACGAGAACGAGGACGACGACGAGGCCGATAACGACAACGATAACGATAAGAACGAGGAGGAGGATAAGGAGAACGAAGACAAGGAGGAGGACAAAGAGGAAGACAAAGGAACGAATTATTTCACAATTGATAAGTTTAACGCGTTGAGGACTATTGTTGTTATTAGCGAGGAAGATAGAATAATAAGGAGAAGGAGAAGAAGAGGGAGAGATAGAGGAGACCAAGTAGAAGAAGAAGTAGAAGAAGTAGAAGAAGAAGAAGAAGGGGAGGGCGTAACGTCGCGGGCGTGTTTGCGAGGGTTTGGTGATAAGGTGGTGCGTTCACCGGGTGTCGGATGACTCGGCGACGAGGGCTTAGATATCCCGTAGTCGTAGAAAAGGCGCGTTATCCCGCGATAATAATAAAAATAATAATAACGGAAGGTGGTTATATATCAGTCTTATATTCGAGAAGAGAACATAGTTCGCGCGAGTCCGTCGCGTTATCTCGTAGGCGACGTCGCCGGTGCGTTTTGGCGCTGCATCAGCACCGGCCTCCTCCTCTTAGCCAGGCCGCTACCCACCATCCTGCCCACCATCCTGCCCACCAACGCGTTAAACCCCGACCTCCCCGTGCTGCACCCAACTCGCCCAACCTCTTTACACCGTGATGGAGGACTTACCCGATATCTCGCACCTCACTCCCGAGGAGAGGCGCATCATCGAGGAGGTCGTCATACGGCAAAAGAGGGAGGAGGAAAAAGAGAATGAAATTATGAGGTAAGGTTTTTTCATTTACAGGTATTTTTTTTTTTTTTCAATTTTCTATCTAACATGATGACGATATAAAACGGAAGTATACGATGCTCACTATCATGTTTAGAAAAGATAGAGGAAAGGAACAAACCTATATTTTTATATATAAACAAGTTGTTTTTTAACTAATAACAGTTACATTTGGGTTAGAAGTGCTCAAACTGTATCTTTCTCTCTCTCTCTCTTTCCCTCTCTTTTTCTATCTTTAAAATTTGTCGATAAAGTAATCGAGTACAGAAATAACTACACACGAGTTTAACTTCTACCTGATATCGTCCGATAACCATGCAACATATTTTCCATTCCAATACCATCAAGTTCCTAACGAATTATCTTCTAACATTCCATCATACATCATCAATTTATAAATCGTCGTTAATCAACGCGATTAGAAGTAGTAAAACGTTAATTAGATCCTATCGAATTGTTCGGAACTACTTTCATGGCTGACCTCATCCTACTGTTTACTACTTACTCACTTATTTACTTCCTTCCCGGCTGAATTCCCTTTTAGACAATTGACACCTATTCTTCCTTTCGATGTATAAGAACATTCTCTTTCTCTTTCTTCCTCTCAATTTCTCTCTTTCTTTTTTTTTTTTTTAAGAACTAAAGTAGGCGTTCCGTGACAAGTAGTCAAAACGTCGGTGTCGCGTCGCGACAAGTAGTAACGAATTGTAATGGTCTGACAAGAAAGATAGCACCATAAAAGTGGAGATGAGTGGGCTATCGAATGTTAGTGTTATAAGTCACCTGTTATAAATGAAATCCTTCATTATCTTTCCTTCCTATTTATTTCGTTTTCAAATCCATACAATCCCTCTCAATGCCTTCACAATTCTTCAAATAATCCTTCAAATCCATTTGGCCAACGGAATCAGGTGGTATTATTTAGTCCTGCACTCGACCTATCTTTCCCTTTTCATCTATTTTTGCTACTCACCTGTTCTCTGCCTTTTCTATACGTGTAAGTATACTTATACATACCTTTACATATATATATATACTTTCCACATATGTATATATAGAGATGCCGCGCGTTTTAAGGAAATATTTTTGGATCTTCGCCCGAGCGAGATAAAAACCGACCCGAAACGAGACTCGTCCGAGCGTCGAATCACAAAGAGAAACGCCGAGTCTTGTTCGTTCGTTGGGTTCGTTCGTTCGTTCGTTGGTTAGGTTCGGTTCGTTCATTCGTTCGATCGATCGAGTTTTTATCTTGGGACAAAATCGTGGTCCACTTCTTTTTTCCACTATCTCTCTCTCACTCTCTCTCTCTCCCTATCTTTAACTCTCATCATCTTCTTCTTCTTCTCTTTTTTTTTTCATTCTATTTTTTCCTTCTACTTAATCGTTTTTCTTTTTATTTTTTTTTTTTATTTTCGAAAATTATATACCCTTATCGATTGTACCAAGTCGCGCTAACCGCCGATGATCGTTGCACCGGCGAACTAAGTGGGTCAATGTTGCACGTGTTGCGAGATGGAAATTTGCAAATGCGAAACGTGTAGAATTACTTAATGAAATTCTCATTTTTTGTTCTCTTATAATAATAATAATAATAATAATAATAATAATAATAATAATAGTTAGTATTTTATAGTAAATCATCGTTGAGGATAAGTTTTCTTTATATTAAAATTCAACGAACTCGTTTAATTCGATCGATGAAATTTCCGTGATTTTATTAAGAAAATAAATGATATAGAAATAGAAAGAAAGAAAGAAAGAAAGAAAAAAAAAGATATAGGGAAAGGAAATTCGATGTTCAAAACGATCAAGGAATAAGTTTTGGGAAGAGTAACGAGGTAAACGTGATCCTCGTTTCGTATCAACGTAAGATTTGGTTCTGTTATAGTAATAGTGAACTGTGTAGGAAGCCTCCGGACATTCTACATACATACACACATATACATATATATATATATAGATGGATAGGTAGGTAGGTAGATGCATGTGTAAAATGCAAAACGGCGAAAGCCCTTATGTGGCTTAGTAACGACGAGTCGCAGCTGCATAGGGTATGCATAGGGCATGCAGCTGCGACTCTCTTGGATGGCCTGTGAAAGCGACTAGATTGGGACGGTAAATTCTTGGGAAGGTGAGAGAGAGAGAGAGAGAGAGAGAGAGAGAGAGAGAGATGTACGGGAGCTTTGCGGATGGATGGCACGTTTTCCACTGCTGGACTTAAACTCGTAAAAATAAAGAAAAGAGAGAAAAAAATGAAGAAAGAAAAAAGGGACCAAAAATATGAACCCACCTCTTTATTTCTAGACGATATATTTCTTCCCTTTTTAATATCCCTTTTAATTCCTCCCTTATTTTTTTTTTTATTGTGTATAGATTTAACAGGGTAGATTAACGTCACGTACGAATGCTTCTTTGCACTTTAAAGCAAACAAACAAAAACACGAGAGAGAGAGAGACAGAGAGAGAGAGAGACAGAGAGAGAGAGAGAGAGAGAGGGATAAGTCATGTCTGGTGACATTTCATTGGAGCGTAGGAAGAAAAAAAAGGGAGAAAAAAAGGGAGCGGTGATATGTCCGAAGGGTCGGTCGGTTGGTCGGTTGGTCGGTTTGTCGAAAGTTTCTTCGTTCGTTAGATGGAAACGCGCTTTTTCCGCATTATCCCAACGACAAGACGCGTTATATACAACTGCGGTATTTTATGCGATTCTTTCACAATACCTGTAACACACACACACACACACAGACACATACAAATATAAATGTATTTCTTGATTATTTGTGAAATGATATTTGACAAAAAGAAAGAAAAAAAAATGTCATACGATATTCTTCTTCATCTATTCATCTTTGCCACAGGTGATATCTATCATAATAATCAGATAACAAAGATAAATGGTGACAAAGAATCTTGGATAATAATTGCAAAAAAAGAAAAAAAAAGAAATTTCAAGATAAAGTAAAAAATAGAGAAGAACAATAATCGTTTATAAAAATTGTATTGATATTTTAAAAACACTATAATATCACCTATTCACAACCCCCCCCCCCATATCATATTGGCTACCTATTCGTGTCTACCTTTTGAGTTAAAAACATTGCTAAAGGGGTGGCCGGAAGAGGGGAAGTTTTACTCGTGCGTTTACTTTAATAAACGCTTCTCATCGTCCATTTTCTTTCTTTTCTTTTCTTTTCTTTTATTTTATCGTTATTTCTCGTACACCTTTACGCGTACGAATAATAATTCATTGGGGGATGTGAGTGGGGCTGGGGGTGGGAATGGGTGCTTTATTAACGCGCCAGAGCTTTTTCGTTCCGATCTCTCGCACGATATCGCGACAAGCACGATGCTCGAGAGCAGAACATAGGGTGAAACGAGAAGGGGTGGTTAACGTTGTTGGTTAAGAGAGTTTATAGGGAGGAAGGGGTAACTGGAAATAGAGAAAGAGAGAGAGAGAGAGAGAGAGAGAGAGAAAGGACTTGGAACACTTTCGAGCTTATGTTAGTCGTCGAAAGTTTTGTCGAGTGCGGTCGCCTACGTTGCGTGCATGATTATTGATAAAGTAATTAAGGGAGCCCAGGCAAGCACCCGATATAATTTTCTGTCCTTCTTGTTAATACTAAGACCACTACCCTTCCACTCTCCCCCTCCTCCTCTCAACCCCCATCGACCTTCTCGACTGCGATCGACCTACCAAAAACGATTTCTCTTCCTTCTTTTTTTTTTTTTTTTTATTATTTCCATTTATTTCATTGTCTCTTGTTATTTATTTTGTTTGAAATTTGTTCGCATCTCTTCTACGTTTAATTAGTATAATAATCAAATAAAATAAAATAAAATAAAATAAAATAAGACCTAAAGAGAGATTCTTGAAAATAAATTGCTTAAGATAAATTCTTGCTAAACGTAAAGAAAAAAAAAAAAGAAAAAAAAGAGAGAAAGAAAGGAAAGTGTGGTTTTTTTTTTATTTTCTTGTAATTAATTCGAGTTTAATGTTCGCATCAATGGTTGAGGTTATTAGTGACGATTTATGGTTATTGTGTTGTTATAATAATTTGTTGATTAATTGTCGATTATTTGACTAATTGAAGTAGAACTTTTAAGGATATTTTTTTATCGGTAACGATAAGCTTTTTTGTACCGATTCTTTTTTCTTTTTCCTTTTTACCTGATTACATTTTCGTTTATTTAACTTACGTGTCATTATTATTAGATCTTATACGTTGATACGTACGTATAAGTAAGTGTGTTGTTTCGTTAATTAATTTATTATAGAAATAGCGTATATTCTGGTAAGGTGATGATGTCACCTGGAAAATTTGATCGAAAAATCGAGATGAGGTAAATCGAGCTTAACGGATTACTTGTTACTCGCCACGACGTCAATTTGTGAGTGACTAACGAAGCGACGAGATCTTAAAGAGAAGAGACGAAGAGGTGAGGAGGGGGAGGGTGGGTTGGAGGAAAGTAGAGAGAGAGATAGAGAGAGAGAGAGAGAGAGAGAGAAAATAAAAAAAGAAGAAAAAAAAAACCGATTAATAATCCAATCTGATAAATCTTTCACGGTTTCCTCTTTCGTCGTGAAAAAAAAAAAAAAAGATACACCGGTGACATTTTTAAAACGAGTCGAGTCGAGTCGAGTCGAATCGAATCGAATCGAATCGAATCGAATCGAATTCCGATTTTGAGGAAGAGATCGAAAAAAAAAGAAATATAAAAAAGTATGGAACGTAAAAAGGGACAAAATAAAAATGAAACGCGATAAAAAGCGCTCTCTCTCTCTCTCTCTCTTGTGTGCTCGCGCGCGCGTGCACGCGAACAAAGTACAGAGGAATGGAACGCGTGAAATATTACAAGATAAATCGTGCAATAAAGTTCAATTTTCTAGATACGCTTCGAGTCATTGCCTCGAGGCATTACACTCAGCCACCCCCACCCCCACCCCCACCCCCTATTTCCCCTTTCCCCTACACACACCCCCGCAACAAACCTTTCTATACCGTGCTTTTCTATCTCTCACAAATTCGAGTTCCTCTTTTCGTACCTTTTCCTACTATCTTTTTGCTCCTTTTTTTTTATATTTATTTATTTATTTATTTATTTTTCTTTTTGTATAGATAGGGTTGTTGTTGTTGTTGTTGTTGTTGTAGCATGAGTTTTAGAAAACAAATTTTATCTCTAGTAACAAATAACTTCGATAGAGTCCAATAGAAATTGATCGAAGATAAAAAAGAAGTAGGATGAGAGAGAGAGAGAGAGAGAGGGAGAGATATTTATCTTGTCATCTTCATCTTTTATTTTTTATTTTTTTTATTTTTGATTTTATTCCATTGTTTTTGCTATATTATATTGAAATACAAATATGTGTAGTATATCGTATAACAAATAATTGAAATAATTCGATGGAAGATGATCGAATAAAATAAAGGGATGGGTGTGGGTTATTAAATTGAATAAAGACGAGGATTATTTTATCAACATCATCATCATCTTTTCATCTTTTTTTTATCTTTGATATTTCTCTTCTTTAGAAAATAAATTTGTAAAACATTCAATTTCGTATTTTCTCTTGACAAATAATTTTTAATAGTCACAGATAAAAAAAAAAAAAAGAAAAGAAAACAACAACAACAACAAAGTAAGGAGGATATTTTCTCTTGAAGTTTTTCTTTTAGAATGAAAATTGAAAGGCTGTATTCGTTTGACGTAAATAGAATTCTTTCATTAACCTTAAGTGTATCTCAATCCCTGACGTATTTGAATATTTTCATTCTGGAGCAACAGATAAGGCACGTAATGACGCACGTTCGACAACGACGTCCCTAGTACTCGTTTAATTTTTATCCAACGCCTTATACACCGAGACTAAATTGGTTCAATGGGAACGATAGTGAGAGAGAGAGAGAGAGAGAGAGAGAAAGAGAGAGAGGGTGAAATAGAGGGTGAAAGAGGGTGAGAGGAATTCGTAGGACCGTTGACGCCTATTTTGACGTCACGACGATGAGTCGACTCACAGAAATCCTTGAACGAGGACGTAAGCCTACCTCGGTCAAAGGATTCTAGGAAAATACCTATAACTATAATACATACAATTTCGAATGGGGTGTTATTTGCTTTGCTTGTTATTGTTTAAAAAGTTACTAAGAAAGAAAAAATATAAAAATAACTATAATTCTCGTACTTCCGTCGCGTGCTTGCCTATTGATTTGTTCTTTCCTTCTTTTTTTTCTTTTTTTCTACGTAAATCGAAGAACGACCTTTTTTTTTTCTTCCCAACAAATTTGTATAAAAAAATATGGTAGTATTATTCTATATATATATATATAGGATTCTCGTAGGTATTATCAAATTTTAGAGAAGAGGTTTTTTAATATAATTTTCAATTTCATATATTTTTATACTAATTTATAATTATATAATTTATATCCTATATACAGTAATGTGAAAATATTACCTCAAATATAAAGAGTATTGTCCTAGTGGAAAAATTTAGTAACTTAGATATGATATATATTAAATAAAAAAATTAAATTAAATTTAATAAGATAAATTAAAAATATTATTAAAATATTATTATTATTATTATTATTAATTTAATTGAATAAATTCGATATTTATTATTAAAAAATAGTAAATTTTAATATAAATATATATATATTTAATTGAATAGAATTTTTTTGGATAGATCAGTCGAATAATTTACATATTACCTCCTTCTTCTATCAAATTTTGTAAGAGTAAGATTCTAAGAACCTTTTCTTATCTTTTTCTTTTTTTTTTAATTTTTTCTAAAAGGATCCAAAAGTTTCGTCAAAGAAATATTATCTGTTGACGATTTTTATTAGATTTTTTATGCATATTTGAAACTTGCATTTGAATAGATCGAAAAGAAAGTAATAAAAAGGATACTCGTCTGGAATGGTTGAAGTTCGTTCTACGATTGATATTTTCTTGTATTTCGATTTTTCTTTCTAACAATTTTCTTCTTTTTCATCGACATTTTTCCTTCCTTACTTCCTCACTCTTCATTTTTTTTTTTCTTTCATTCATACCACAAATTCTTTCTCGTATTTTTTTTCTAATAACGTCCAATATGCGTTTATTATGTTTGCAGACGAAAACAGGACGAGGTACAGGTCCTCGAAGAAACGATACGAGCTCGCTCGGAAAAACACAAGAAGGCTGGGGTTGAATTAAATGCAACGTGTCAAGTGTGCATGAAAACCAAGTTTGCCGATGGCATTGGTCATAACTGCAACTACTGCCATATCCGGTGTTGTGCACGTTGCGGTGCAAAGATCACACTACGTTCGCGTGGGGTAAGTTTAGAATGAAATTATTATTCAATAAAGAAATAGAACAACAACTATAACATAAATGAAATGTCAATAGAAGATTTCAAACAAATCAAATTAATTTTTACTATTTTTTTACACACACCCACACACATGCATCTCATGTGTTGTTTTATTTTTTTTTTTTTTGTAATTCTATCGATTTCGTACAAATTCATTCAAATTATGCGTGCATATTTTATTAACTATTTTCTATATGGTTTGTTTGTTTTTTTATTTTTATTTTTTTTTTGATTAATATTCCCCTTATTAAATTTTTTCAATTATTTTTTAATTTATTTATTAAATTGGTCTCCTGTAATTACGATTGGTATTTATTTTCAATATGTTTCGTTGTTGTTCTTATTCTTTACGTTTGATAATACAATAACTGTAGTAACACGTTTAGCAAAGTCGATTTTAATGCAGACCAATAAAACGGTTAACACAAGAAGTTCGCATGTAAAAACGAAGGGTTGGAAAGGAGACTATATAGGTGGATGTCAGTTTCATAGAAATACTCAGGAAGGTAGTCTAGGTTTCGCTAGCATAAAAGACGATAACCGAACAACGTGTGTTTTGTAGCGTTCGATTCAAATACCTGGAAATAATTGACCTATAGCTAAAGTATTTTTTCTCTTTATCTTTATTATCTTTATCTTTATCTTTTTTACTCATTCTTTTACCGTCATCACTAATGATAGGGTACCAATGATGGGTACAATTTTCATCTAATGAAACATAAGATCAAAATTAATTATTATTCTAAGTACGATAATAGATATGTAATGTTTAAACAATCTTAAATATTAATAAAGTATATTAGAATAATAAAATAATTGTTAATTAATCGAAAAGAATGTATATTGTTATTTAAAATCTCGGAGTATATGATCCTCTTCGAAATTCACTTTAAAACTGGTACGTTGTTCTCAATAAAATTTGTTATTATTATAAATGTTGTTTATATGACTTTCTTTATATGCTACATATACATAAAGAACGTAATATTCGAAATAAATAGAAATTTTCTTATACCGAAAGTCATGTAAACAACATTCAATAAGAAAACTCTCACAGATGACAATGTGTCAGTTTGAAAGTAAATTTCGAAGAGGATAGTTCATCGAACTTATTTTTCGTGCTTTTTGATTACAATTTACATTTGTTTCGATTAATTAACAATCATTTAAGGTATGTCGAACATTTTAATACACCTCACTAATATTTTCGATTGTTTCAATGTGTTTTATATTTTTTTTTGTTCCTATAACTTCTCTAAAAAAAAAAATAAGAAAATGATATCTGTACGTTTTTTAACATTTATTTTTAATTTGAATTATTTATAAACCCTTAAATAGGGATGAAAATGAAAACACGATGATAAATGAATATAGAAATGTGAGAATCGTGTAGTTTATTTTTGCAAAGTCCCATATCTTCTTGTAAGTAGTAATAATGGTTATGCAGTAATGTGGTTGTGCAGTGTCAGAGACACGTGAATTAAAGTTGGTCCGTTGGTAATTTTCCTAGACGCGATAAATTACTGCTGACGACTAGATCGTTGAGGTTTTACCTACGATATGCTTTTGTGAAAGTCACTGGCCCGTCTATAACCGAATATTACCTTTGACGTTTCCACGAGATTATATGTATAAACGTCGCTAAGAGAGATTCTCATCAAGAGGATCACGTCGATGAACGATACGAAGCCTGTCGTATTTCCCCTTAGACTATTGATTTTGACTTGTCAATGAAATTAACGTCCAAAACGTTTCATACTTATATCATATCATTATCATTATCATTAACATTTCATACGTTTATCCATTTACAGTTCATAACATTATATATATATATATATATATAAACTAATTAACATTATAATTCTTTTTTAGTTTATTTTTTTTTTTATCATCATCATATTTTTATTTTTATATTTATGTAATTTTATTTTATTTTCTTTATTTTTTTTTTTTTGACAAAATCTATTATTCACTTTACAGCTAACAATTATTCATCTCGTTTTAATTATTTTCATGAAAATTATATAGTATAAGATATAAAAGTAACGAACAATATGATATATGCTAATTTATTTTAATATTAATTATTATTGTGTGATTAAATTATATATATATATATATATATATATATATATATATATATATATATATATATATATATATATATATTTTTTTAATTTTTTTTTATATTTTTTGAAATAAAAATTATTTGATCGTCACGAAAATGTCTTTCTTTTTACTTGGTGATAAAGTTGTACAATATTGTATGCGTAATATAAATATATAATAAATTAATAAATATATAATAAAAATAAATATATATATATATATACATATATAAATATAATTCTATTTATTTTACATGTATTTTTAGAATTATTATAATTTAATCGCAAAATAATAATTAATATTAAAATATATTAGCAATTATCATATTGTTCGTTACATTTATATCTTATATTATAATTTTCATGAAAATAATTGAAACAAGATTGAATAATTGTTAATAATTTCTTAATAATATCATTTTCAGATTTATTATAATAATCTAATCAATGTTTGTTATTGTTTATTTAACGACAAGTTTATATTTATCATTTCCGTGATGATTTCTCTCTCGTTCTCTTTCCATCTCGTGTTTCTGTTTCTTTCACATTTACTACTCTGGTCAGAGTTGCCATTGTTCTGAAAGAATCGATAACCACTACAAACTTCGAGCGTACGCTTATGTTAGAGTCATCGTCGAAGTGTCAACGCGACGTGGATAAGCGACGTGGCGAAGAAGATCGTTAATAGCTCTCTCTGGACACTGTCACTTGCGACGCCATTCTTCTTTATTCTTTTAAAAGACACACGAAACTACTTTTACTTATACACACATATACACGTATAAACACATACACGTATCCTTTCTTTTTTTTTTTAGAACTAACTTCTTTTTCCTCGACCCTCTTCCTTCTAACATCTCGTTCCACCCCTCACACTCGCATTCTCACCCCTTTTTTTTTTTTTTTTTTACTTCTCCTCCTTCTTACTTCCTCGTTTTATTCTTTTTACAGTTTTAATGTTACGCTGTTCTGTTCTTTACATCGAACTTTGATTTTTGATTTTTACATCTTCTAATTTTTAATTTTATTTTTTAAATATTACTCTTAAGTTATCAAAATATAATTATACGTTGATTTCCTTCTTTTTTTTTCTTTTGGTGATAAATTGCACAATATTGTATGCGTAATATTTTTGTTTATTTTATTTTATTTTATTAAATAATATCGATTCTACTCTATATTAACTTTTTCTTTACTGTATATATTATTCAACATAAACAAATATTGTGCGCGTGAAATGATTTAAAAACAAAAAGGGGTGAAATCTTAGGGACGATATAATATCTTTGATAATGAAATATTATTGAAAAATTTCGTGTTAATATTTGATCTTTTTGAGTTTACGGAGATATACGTTAGGCATGAATGATTTTGTTCGTTTCGTAATTATTATTATTATTTTTTATTTTTTTGTCGATCGAGAAATAATCGATCATCGTGTATCGTTTGGTATCTTCGTTGACGAGCTCGAGACAATCGGCGTCAGGGGCATAGAACACATTATCATTTGGATCGATACTATTTCCTACCGACAACGACGAGCGTAGCGCGTAAACGACTGACGTATATTACTAGCATGCGAGTGAGATATAGATAGAAAGATAGAAAGATAGAAAGATAGATAGATAGAAAGGTAGAAAGGTAGAAACAGGAAAGACAGAAAGACAGAGAAAGAAGTATTGTGGTAGAATCGGACACGCGTGTTTCAACTGTTCTACAAGGTGGGGGTGAGGATGGTGGAAAGAGAAAGAGAGAAAAGGATAGAATAAAGGTAGAGTCTTCTTCTATTCGTCAGGGACACACACGCGAGCATAATGAGAGAATAGAATATCGTAAGCCGTGTGCTCGAACGATACGCGACATCATCGATCGAAAATACGAGAGGTCGACGGTGTGCGATAAAACTGGTAGAGGGGGATACTAAAAATAGTATTACACCTAAATGATATAAAAATTTGAACCCTCCTCTACCTTTTTATCATCTAAAAAAAAAAAGCTTATCACCATTTGCGACAAATTATTTGTTTTATTTTTTCTTTCTTACAATTAATTGTGCCCATAATTATGAAAGTGGTTTAAGTCAAAATTAATAAAAAAAAAAAAATGAGTTTATCAGTTAGTTATTATGCACTACATTATTATAAATTAAATAAATTCAATGTCATTTGAAAACGATATTATCAAAAATGAATGAATCGTTAGATAATGTTTGTTATTTCAATATTATATAGAATTCATATAATGTTTAAGTATAAATCTTTAAATATCTCGAAACAAGAGATATATGACTTAGATCATTTTCATAATTATGGGCACAATTATCATCTCATCATTTTTAATAGATAATGACATTTCATTTTTCAGATAACCCAATATTGTTTTATTTTTTAATACTGATTTTTTTATAATATTCTTTTTTCTTTTTTTTTTTTTGTAAACGACACAGTCTTCTATCTTTTTTTTTATTTTTATCGTGATATCCAATGAGAATATTTTTTTTATGACTTCACTTTTTTCTATATTCATTTTGTCGAACAATAGTATAATTCATAATATCAGGACTTTAAATGATAGAAAAAAAAATGTTCGAGAACACGAAAGTACACATTTTAAAATATACGTATTTCAATTGATTTATAATAAAAAAAAAAAAAAAACCCACAAAAATTATTTGTTTTCTTTCTTCTGAAGCGACTAACATTTTGTACGTATCAAACAAGTGGTAACATAAATAAATGATCAAACATGGATAGAGCAAAATAGAAAGAATGAGAGAAAAAGGGAGAGAAAAGACGAGGGTAAGATTTGGGGATGAATTTAAAAGAATTTCGAGTCTGTTGGGTTAGGTAGGACCATTCTATCTATAAATAAATCGGAGGTACATCCTACGCAAAGTAGTAACGGTCAATGATTATACCAATCTTTCTGAGAACGGGACAAATTAGAAAATGAAAGAGATAAAGTAAGAGAGAAATAAAATAAATAATAATAAAAATAAGTCAAAGAAAAATAAAGTAGGTAGTTGGAGGATGACTACTCGTGGCCGTGTACGCGACATTGGCCGGCTGGGGGGGGGTGGTTGGGGTGAGGTTGGCTCGTTACGCGTTTTCTTTCTTTCTCTTCCCTTTTCTTTCCCGTCGTCACGGTTTAGGCTCTGCGTGGGAGCTTATGAATGGGGCGCGTCCCTGCGTGACGTCACCACGCGAGAACGTTGGACGCGCGATAGTGGAGCTGGTCTGGTGGTGGAGGTGGTACCGTGTGGATGGTGGTGGCAATGGTAATGGGGGTGGTGGTGGTCTGGTAGTGGTGGTGGTGGTTGTAGCAGTGATGGTGATGTTAGTTGTAGATAGTGGTGGTAGTGTGTGTTAACACACACCCCTGCTGCTGCTTGGCCGGGATAGGTGTGTGAGATATAAGGGGTGGGGGGTGCGGCTGACTAAGTCGATGGACGGCGAGATGCTGGGCTGGTTCTGTCGTGCGCGGGAGGCGGGTAAACGTGACGCAACATATTGATCTAAGTTTCGTAGTGCCGACTCGCACTCCTGCTTCTACAGAGAAACGGGGGTAGAAGAAGAGTAAAGAGAGGAAGAGAGAGAGAGAGAGAGAGAGAGAGAGAGAGAGAGTGATAGAGAACTTGCTGGATACGAAATACGGGCTTGCTCGCTCGGTAAACTTACGGGACTTGTAGCAGTACTTGCCCTGATCTTACCATCTAGACGAAGAGAATGTGTTGCAAGGGATGATCTTAATAAGAAATGATGATAGCTATGTATGTGTGCGTATATGTGAGAGATTGAAAGAGAGAGGGAGATAAATGAGACATTTTCTTTAGAGTATATTTAGCTTGATTATTATGATCTTTATAGTACAATCAACAATGTTTTATTATTGATGTTTTTATTTTTAGGAATATATATGGTATTGCATGTTTAGATTAAGGGTAGTTTTATTAATGATACAAATTCATTTGTTATATAATCTCATTTGATTAGTGGGTAGATTGTCTGAATTATATTAGAATTATATTTGTGTCGGTGTGTTTAGAAATTAAATGAGGATTTATAAAAATATCTCTTTTCACGGTTTTTTCTTCCTTGTCCTTCTACCACCATTTGCTAGTGACGTTCCTGAAGGGTTTCTGTTCTGTCGTATCAACGATAGAACCATCCAAGTTGCTCGCTTTTCCATTCTCTTTTCTTTTCTTTTCTTTTCTTTTCTTTTTTTCTTTCTTCCTTCCTTCCTTCCTTCCTATCAAATAATTCTTTCTTGGACGATGTCAAGAGATGCGATAAAGACCTTTCACAAACACGCAAATTATATATCGGTATTCAAAGGAAAAGGAACGAATTGTTCGTGTAGTAGACGCAATCAAATATATTTCCTTGATAGAAAGGAGAAAATCGTTCATCTCGTTGTTGAAATTAGACGAGGTAAGAAATAATTTGGAATTTGAGAGAAAGTCGATAAAAGAAGACGAAGACGAAGAAGAAAAAGAAGAAGAAAAAGAAGCTTTCTTGTAATCTTCAGTGCTATTTTAAGAAAACACCCGAGTACGCGATGACGACAACAACACAACGATTGCAAGCACAACCCCCTTTACGGTATAAACTTTTGTATGCATCTCGTTTCGTCTTTACTTCGCTCGCATTACGCTTGAGCACGATTTTAGGATAGTCTTCTCTAAAGTAGAGAGAAAAAAAAAAAGAAAAAGAGAGAGAGAGATAAAGTCAATGCGATGAGTCTCCAACAGCAACACCGGTGTAGGCTCTACTCGGTCTGAAGGGTCGTCTGAGCACAGCTGCCACTCAGCCTTGTAGACTTTGTTGTCTGAAAACTGAGGCCCATGGTTCCATCTTGCCAACATCTTTCTTCTACTACTATTTTTTCTAATTCTCTTTTTTTTTTACATATTATCTTTTCGTTTCTTCATCGATATACCAAGTGTTTGTCTTATTTCTTGTTCTTTTCTTTCTTTAATTATGTCATAGAAGAAAATGATTAATCTGTTATCTGTAAATATAAACCATATATCTCTGTCATATATGTTATTATTCTATGCATTCTCTGTATCTACATTTGCATAAATTTAAATTTACTTATATAAATAATTTTTAAAGTAAAACTAAAGTTATATATACAAATGATAGAATTTATTATTATTCAATTATTAATATTAAATTTATTTTAATTGAACAAACTTAAGAAGTATCAAGTAAATAATTTATAATTGTCAAAATATAAATATAAATTCTACTTAAGAGAATAAATTAAACAAATTTTTCCAAAATTAGATAAAATAATTGTACAAAAGTGTTCCTAAAAAAAACAAATATGATACAGAAAGAATAGAGAATAGAAACGTATGAAAGATTAGCTCATATAAAATCGATCGATCGACCTTTCCCTCGGTAGGTACCACGACCTCTCATCATCCAGGACGTTCATCCTCCGGTCATCTTCCTTCTCGAATAGAACGTCATCGCTTTCGTCCTCTTTGCTGACGTCATTGGTTGATAGTTGCTTTACACGTTATACGATAAGGAGGACTTTTACTACGACATAGGACTCGTACGCGCCAAAGCTTCAACGATCAAACGATTCGAATTAATTAGTTCCCTTAATTAATTCATGCAAATCCTATTCCCATCGAGATCTCATTAATGTGATCATTTATCTTATGAGATCTCATTTGCACGTATTATCTAATACTTATTATACAATATTTATCAACTTTTCTTTCCATTTACATTCTTCTCTCTCTCTTTCTCTCTCTCTCTCTCACTTTTCTCTCTTTTTTATCTGAACGTACCAATTTCAAAAAGATGAGAAATGGCACGGATGTTGTACATAAAGACAATATGTATCAACGTTGAAAGGATTCGGATACGTAGGTACGTGTGCGTTTTCTCTCTTTCGGATGAGAGGGTGGAGGTTGGTTGGGTGAAAGTGGGGTGGCAGGGTGGGAGTACCAAGTGAGGGTGGAAAGGGGTAGCGCTCTTGACATATTGCTACCTAGGCAACTCGACGAAGTGCTCTTCAGGGCTCCCTCTCCCAGAACTCTCCTGTCTTTCCCGCTTCGTTTCTCGGTCCTCCAGCTGTACTTTGATCCAACGCGGGCTGACCCACCAGCAGTCTGCACCGAGATTCGCTGGGCGTTGCAAGTCTTGTCGAAAAGGCTCCTTCTCTCCCTTTCTCTCTCTCTCTCTCTCTCTTTCTCTCTCTCTCTCTCACACACTCACTTTCTCTCTCTCTCTCTCTCTCTCACACACACACACACATACATACTGTTTTCAAAACTGGTGCGTACAGTGTTTCGATTAACTCAGTTTACAAGTGAATCTTAACGTGAACAGGTGCGTGTGAACTCGGTGGATCTTCTTGTGAATCTCATTTTGTAATTTTTGTTTGATTTCTTTATCTTTCTATGTTTATTTTCGATCTGTCGTCGGTGGATGGATGAGAGTGATGCGTTTGAGATTGTTCTCAGTTGCCAACCGTGACGACGAAGAGAGAGAATATTCACACAGTTCGATCGGATCGTGTTCGAAGGTCACGTAGTACGCGGACTGTCGGGAGGGCGGCGGGCTTCTGACTCGTGACGAACGATGCGTGTCCTACTTCGGTTAAAAGGATGTGCCACAAACGTCCTCTTCTTTCTATTCTCCTCCAACCCCTCCTTCTCCTCCTCCTCCTCCTACTCCTCATTCCCCTTCTCCTTCTTCTCTTCATCCTCGTCATTACCGCGGTTGTCCATGTCCATGTCCACGTTCACGTCCTCGTCCTCGTCCTCGTCCTCGTCCTCGTCGTTCCCGTTGTCGTTTCTTTTTGTGAACACTTTCACAACGTTATTTCTCATCGCGTTTCTTTGCCGCTCCCTTTGGAAATGGGACAAGCAGTTTTTATTTTCGTGTGACTTTTATAGCGCGAAAATATAACCTATCGCGAGTTAATAGGACGATAATTGTTCTCATTTATTTTGTTCGATAATCGATTAATTATTTATTTATTATTCTAGTATTTTTATTTAATTTGTAAATACAACTTTTGTATCGTATTTTTATATGAATGATCGTTGATTTGTTTGCTTGTTTTTCTTAAGTGAACGAAACTAAAGTGAGAAGAACGACAAAAAGACAAATAAAAAAGGTGCAAGTGCGTTCGTGTTACAATTTAGTGAAACACCATCGGGTTAAGGGAAGGGGAATATAAATAAAATTATTTGTGATTTGGATTTTTAATTTTAATCGTGTAAGTGTTGAATTCATTAATCGATATTCATTTCTATTCAAACAATAATACATATTTCCTCAGAGAGTTGCGCCATTCGTCGAAACGAAATAGAAATCAATTAACGAAATATGAAATAGATTTTCCCTATATAGTTTCGAGTTAATTATGTCTTACTTGTTTATAATGGAAAGTTTTAGATCGTAGAAACAAAATGAAAAGCCATATACAATATCGAGTTGTTTCTCTCGTGTGAACGCGTGACTGGAGTTACAATTTGTCGGTACGCGCCACACCGTAACCCATTCGTAACTCAATTCCGAATGTAGTTCTCGAAGAACCGCTAGGTGCCGCATGCTTATCGCACAAAACCACCCCCTAACGACCACCCCGTCGACTTTACTAGTGTAGTTCATGATGCCTCACTGGGTACCTCATATATTGTTCAAAAAACGCAATATACGCATCATTTAAAAGATCTTTCCCATAGGAATATAAACAAAATCTCATACATATGTTCGAACAATAGATGTGTACGATTTTTATTTAGGTATATATATATAGATTATATGATCGACATTCACGATCCAATTGATCGATTTGATTTTCATTAGACATAGAAAAATAAAAAACAAAAACTCGTCTGAAAGACTCTAACGAGATGTTAGTTTTAATGGTAGTACATACATGGTAGTAGACAATATTTAATAGTATTTTAATAATAATAGAAATATAGATAGTGAATGATGGGTATGGTATCTTTAGGAAATATGGGTGTGCATCGTCTGTCGAAAGAAGCAAGAGGTCATGACGATGACAAAGGCTGGCCTCGGGACCGCGGACAACGCGATGCTGCCAATGCGAATGCAGGAGGACATGCAGGTGGGTGGTCCTCCGGGACTCTTGGACCAAACTCAGGATAAGAGGCCGAAACTCGAGAGGGCGCACAGCGCAGCCGAGAAGGAGAACCTGCCTTTGCTGCAAAGAAGCGGAAGTCTGCTCAAAAGGCAGTACTCCCAGCAAGAGCAGGTGTGCTTAACCACATTTACATATTATCCGATGCTTTTAACCCTTTAATCGCCTGCCGCCCGACAATGAGCGAGAAAGAGAGAGAGAGAGAGAGAGAAAGAGAGAAGGACGACACCCTGCAACGACACACATAGCTATCTCCAGTAGGTATTATCACCTTCCGCACACACCTTCGCGAATCCTTGATTACCTAATCTTTTGGACTCACAGTCTCGGGCTTGATTAATGGCGAACACTAAACACCGGATATGGTTAGATCCACAAACACAATACACACCGACAGACGGAAATATGGACAAACGGACAAACACATATAAACACACCTGGCACGAGATATCGTAAGGGATCTTCAAGCGGTACGAGTAGCACGATTAACACTTATGCACGATTAGCACGATCACACAATGTCCATTATTTATCAACTTATGTTGCATAATAGGTTATCATTGTTAAAAGTAGTAGGAAGGCTATGTTTGAAATCAGGTCTTAAAGGGTTAGAAGCGACGCTTAATATAGAGAGATAGATAGAGAAAAGAGAGAGAGAGAGAGAGAGAGAGAGAGAGAGAGATAAAAAGACACAGTTCACTTCTAGTTTATAATGCCTGTAGCACAGGATTCAGTGATTACTAACTCAACGAGATCGGCCTGTTACCAACAACTTCCACTTCGTGTATGTGTGTTCGTGCGGCGGTGTATGTATATTTTGCTCGAACGCGAGTGGAAACGTTCTCGAATTCAACGCTCCTTAACGTTTCCATTATTGTCCGATATAATCACTCGTCGGATAATAAAAAATGGAAAAATATGGTCTTTGCAAGCGCAGGTTCCAGGACGTCGGGTGTCTACCAGCGATAGCGGAGTTGACATGTCCGCTTCACCTCATTCGAGAAGTCTACCGACACCCCAAGTAGTCGGTTCGTATCCTATACCAAAATCTCTGAGACATCATCTTATCTACGGGCCAGACGAAACTACTCTGTTCAGGAGTGAAATCGACAGTCTCATGAGAGAACATCAAAAAAATTATCCGAGGCATCGACCGATCTATCAGGTTTGTAAAAACAAAAAAAAAACAAAAGAGAAAGAAACAAAAAAAAAGGAAGAAAATCCTAGTTTCATTTAATCTATTTGCATGCACTATATATACATATATAGTATACTTTGAATAATAAAACGCAATAATGCATTTCGTGATAATAAAGAATGACGCTTGTTGTGTATACTTAATTGCACACGTAGATGAAACACGATTTAAACTACAAAGGACAATGTCCGAGGAGCAATATAAACAGATGTGGTGTGTCTGCCCCTGCCTGTCTGTTTTGGTCATCTCTGTCCTGACTGACTGACTGAATGTTTGTATGGGAGTGTATATTTTTGTGTGTGTGTGTATGCGCGCGCGCGCGTGTGTATGTTTATATATCAACAGCTATCGGATCGTGTCTCTATTTATTTGGCACGATACTAAACCTTTGGACACGACATTCGTTCAGTAGCTGTTGATGAAGTAGGATCCAGCTTATTTCGACGCTTTCAGAAACGAGACACGCTTTTTCACAATCCTTTCTGTTTTTTCCATTTGGTACGTTCGAACAAATGCTTATCCCGCTTTATTACTTTATATATATATATAATTATTCTACTCATTATTACTCATTGATTCGATAAACATTAATTAAATCAACGGTATATTAATATTATTCAACGAAATGAAATTTTATACGAGCGATATAACTCTTTAAATTATTATATTATATTATATTATATATATGTTTTATATATAAATGTTTAATATTATTCTTTTTATTAATTACCATGTGTGTGTGTGTGTGTGTGAATTCGATCAATTTTTCTAAATATATTTAACGTAATTTGTATGATTTGTTTTCTATTCGTGATTAAGACAAATGGACAATTTTCTAATATCAATAATATAAATGTTTGTTATCGAAAAAAAGAAAAATTAAAAAAAAATTCGGTGATATTATTTTCCACAGGATCAAAACTCTGAGTTTGTAATGGCTTATGGTCAACCCGGTACAGAAACGGGACCTTCGCGTGGACCAGTTCATCCTTCGCAACAGCACACGGTTGTACATCAAGCACCAGGTACGCATCCCTCACAATCAGCTGTGGCAGGTCAGAGTACTCTTCAGCAACAAAGAAGTTACAGTAGCAGCGAGGAAGAACGGAGTACACCTGAGTGTGGGAGTGACGAGCCTGACGAGTCCGAGAAGGGTGAGTCCATTCGTTTTTATAATCGCTAATTATTCGAATTTCTTTTTTTTTTTAAAGATAACTCTCTAAATCGCACCACGATTTTCAATGATTTATTATAAAAAAAAATAAAAAAAAAAAATCGTTAGGTATAGGGTCGTACGTAAATCTAAAATATTATCGTTTATCTAACCTCGATAAACAATAAATTGAAACAAAATGAAATACTATTTGACAATTTTTATATTACAGCAATATTTTTTTTTCATAATTCAACGATTCGATTAAATAAAATGGAAGATTCGTGCGCGCAAAATAAAAAAAAAAAAAAATAAAAAAACAGAACAACGAGCTGATGCGAGAACATAATTTATAAAAATATATATACATATATTTATCAGCTTGTATAAAGGGTCAGCGTCGCCCTTGAAAATAGATGCACGGAGGAAAAGCAAGCATGGCCATTCCGTGTCAATGAATATCTAGTTTACGAAGAACACCTGCACTACTTGTGTATCACGATAAATTTACAGGTAGGCAGGCAGGCAGGCAGGCAGGTAGGAAGGAAAGCAAGCAAGTAAGCAAGCAAGCAAGCAAGCAGGCAGGCAAACTGAGGAAGGAAAGCGTAATCGACCGATCAACGCTCTCTCACAGTCTATAAACTTCTCAGTGGGGTCGTTATTGCTCTTGTGTATTCGACTTTCACGACACTATATCAATCGAGAATCTTCCATACTCCAAAGAACATATTCTTGTTCTTTTTTTATCAACATTCAATATTCTTACTTCTTTATTATTTTTTTTCTTCTTTTTCTTCTTCAATTAATAAATGATATCAAAAGATTCATTTTCATAAGAAATCAAGAATTGTATGAACATTGAATTTTCAATAGAAAACGATGGGTCATGAGTTAAGTTTGGAAAAGTCAGAAAGGGGTAGGAGGGTTGATTGTGTTAAGGGGTTTCTTTATAAAGCATGTGCAGTCATGGGTAAAGAGAATTGGTGCGTGCATTGCGTTGCGTTGCGTTGCGTGTTTTGCATAGAGGTTTGATCGAAGGTAACGCGCGACACGAAGACAAGTTTCTATCGATCGTGGGGCCATCCTCAAACACAATCATAATCTCTATCTATGTATTATACGTACAGGTAGATAGATAGATAGATAGATAGATAGATAGATAGATAGTAGATGGATATATAGAATGCGGGAAATTCGCTAGGTCTAACTTTGTCGGTATCGTGCACATAACGTATCCGTTGACGAGGATTGGAGTTATCAGCGATTTTACATTTTTTTTTTTTTTTTTTTTTATTATTACATGTTTCTATGTCGTCCTCGAGACTTTTCATGATACACATTGTACAGTTTACGTATCACTGTGTTTGCATTAGTTACAATATGTTTCTAGGAATTATACGAATATTCTACGAAATAGATGATAAAAAAATATATTGGATAGCTCGGAAATTGTTCAAATGACGATTTATAAATGTTTATAATTGTACGTATAAAATTTTCTTTCATAATCGGTACAAATTTGCAACAGGAAATCTAAGATTTTTTAAATATATATTTGTATCGATTTTAAAACAACAATCTCATATTATTATATTAAAAAATATTAATCGGTACGAACACTTTCCTATCAATCCAATATTAAATAAGTTTTATATATATATATGTATATGTACATATATTAAAATTTAAAGGAAGAATTAATTCTTTGTTGTTCGACGAGATGAAGAAAGATAGTAGGGTGGATAAAAAGAGATAAAACGAGAGAGTGATAGAGGTGGGGTGGAGGGTGGGGGAGATATAATAGAAATAGTGAAGGCGACAACAGAGGTGTATGTAGATAAATACGTGTATGTTTAGGTATACGTATATACGTATGTATTAAATATACGTGTGTGTATAGGTACATATGTAGTACGTGCATCACAGTTGATTAGACACGAGATCGGCGAACCGTGAACCGATTCATCCAGGTGCGCATCGTCGGAAGAAAGAGAAAGAGAGAGAAAGATAGGTGTATATCGGAGACAGGAATAAACTAAACCTCTTTCTCTCTCTCTCTCTCTTTCTCTTGGTCTACCTTTGTAACCTGTCACGTTCTTTATTTAATATACTTTTATTTTTTATTTTTTTTTATCTTTTTTCTTTTTCATTTCTTTTTTTTTTTTTTTTTTTCGTTCCTTTCCCCGACACACATCGAAGGTCGACCGATATAACCATTCTCGTTTTTTTTTTTTTTCGCAACGTATAATATCCCGTTGTTTAAGCGACAAAACATTGTATCTGTTTTTTTTTTTTAATTTTTTTCATTTTTTATTTTTCCATTCTTCATTCTTATTTTTCAAAGAGAAAATCGTCGGGCATAAAATTCTCCCTTTCCTCGTTAGTAATCGATAATACGAATTCGTAGGGGTTGAAAACGTGAATTCGCGTGTGCTAACGGATTGGTTGGTAGGTAGGTAGATTGGTAGGTAAGATCGATTTCTATATTACCGACCGCACTTAGAGACAAAAATTCACCCCAAATCCTTTCTTTTTCACCTAGCGCTCTTGGTATTACTTTAACGACAAAAAAAAAAGAAAAAAGAAAGATAAGGAAAGAATCCGAGACAGTGAGAGTGAGAGAGAAAGATAGAATTTTAATATCACGTTTTTATCATTCTCGTCTTTTTCTAGATTTTTCATACACTGGAAAAATCCTTTCCCTTCATTCTTCTCTCTTTCTCTCTCTCTCTCTCTTTCTCTCCCTTGGTAGTTCGATTTTGTCGAAGTTCAAGCTCACGTGTAGAGAAGGGTAGCACAGACAGTATCCGTTTGGTTGGCACGCGAGATATCCAAGATCGTATTTCTTCTATCGTGCATCATGGCATACCGTTCGATATCCTGCGGGAATTCTCGGCTCTTCTTCTTCTTCTTCTTCGTTGCATTGATCCTTCCATCCATTCTCCATCTCTCTCTCTCTCTCTCTCTCTCTCCGCCTCATTTTTTTCTACCTCTTTTACACTCTTTTCTTTCTCTTACTCACCCCATTGTTATTTCTTCGTCTTTCTTCACCTATTTCACATTCTTTTTTTTTCTTTCTTTCTTTTATTCACCACATTTTTATTCCTCCTCCCTCTTTCTCTCCTTCTCTTACCATTTTTCTATCCAAAATTCAACCTATCAATTCATCCCTTTAGTCAGTTTCGGTTACATTTCCATCTATCTATCTATCTCAATTTCCATCTTTTTCCCTCGTCATCTCATCTTTCAATCTTTTTCTCTAACTTGATTCTTTTTTTTTTTTTTCTTTCTGTTTTTCAACTCCAACTTTGCTTCTCCCTTTACTCCCTAACGAGACCACCCACTCACTAGTCTCGTGACGTCACACGAAGCACCAGAGGTAGCAGCAGTAACAGCAGTTGCACGTGGGCGAATTCAAACATAATATCCTCCCCCTCTTCCCCCTTTCTCTTCCTTCCCCTACCTCTTCTTTTCCACCCTCATTCATCCCTCTCTTTCTCCGACATTTTTTCTCTTTTTTTTTGTTTCCTTTTTTTTTTTTCTTTTCTTTTCTTTTCTTTTCGCAAACTCTCTCTAACGTAGCAGGGAAGGTTTTGGCACAGTCAAAAGGTAAAACTGAAAATCGTAGGACATAGTAGAAGAGCTAAAAAAGATTTTCCTTCAATGTGCACCCTTATACTCCAACCATTCACTCAACTACTTGCTACGTATACACTTACACACTTATTATATATATATATATATACTTGTATAAATGTGTGTAATTTTAGAATGTACACAAAATCTCACCTAGCGTACACCGACTGTTACTTATTTGAGATCTCCTTAAAGCTTTTCTATGAACGAATATATGTAAATACACACACACACACATATATATATATATAAACGTCAATGTTTCTCTCTTTTATTTTTTGAATTAAAATTTTGATAGCGAGTGTGAAATACGTCAACGAGATGAAACGCAAGTGTGACGCACGTGTTACAAAATATATATATGTATAGAGAATCATACCAACAAAAAAAAAATAAGATGAATGAGAGTCAGATAGTAGAACACGAGTTAGAAATTATTATTATTATTATTATTTTTTTTTTTTTGGTAAGTAAGAGTAAGAGGGCTAAAAAGAAAGTTGAAAAAAGTAGAAATGGTAAGAACAGATTTGACCAAAATTGTCGATTTTCTTTTTAAATTGGCAAAGTCTAGAACGTGTTCATTCTGCGGATTACATGGATCAGGATTTTCACACTTGAATTGCATTAGTATTGAAGTTAAGAAACTAAATTAAAGTAAAGTTTTGCGATATCGTACGATGATCAGGATTTTCTTGTTTTTCTTTCCACTTTTTTTTTTTTTAATTTAATTTTATCAATAGTAGCATAGTTTTTGACGAAGTATGAAAATTGTACACGAGTTAATTGGATAATTGTTAACAGTGTAATTTAACGTGTAATTTGGTTTGATAAAAGTTTTAGTTTTATTTATTTCTTTTTTTTAATTTTGCGAACAGAAACATTGTTTTTGATACGAATTATGAAAAAAATTGTATACGAATTAATTAATGATTAATTAATAAAATGATTTGAGACATAAATCAAGCAATTCACGACGCCGACGATAGTTGGCGCAACCAAACGAACGAACGAACGAACGAACGAACGATTGGTTCTCCAATTTCAATGAGATTCAATACTATCGCGAAACTATAGAGAGGTAATTTTGTGACGTTAGCGATCGAATCGAGTCGAGTGTTTGTGGCTTCTATTAAAGGCTTCTATATTAAATGCATTTATATAGTTCCAATAGGGCATCTCTCACCGGGGTTCTGATTTTCCAATAAAATTGATCAAGCCATTTTCCTCTTCGTTATATTCCTCTTTTTTTTCTATTTTGCTTTTCTTCTTTTACGGTATATATATATATATATTCCATAAAAAAAAAGAACAAACGAATAGAATGCAACCGTGCTGATTTTTCTTTATTCATCTTTCTCAATCATTTTTTCAAAAAAAAAAAAAGAAAAAAAGAGAACAATGATTAAAATCCAATTTGAGATAAACCCATAATTACAAATTACATCTATTAATTGTAAACAAAATATTATTTTAATTCCTTACCATTTCGTCCAATCAATTATCGATAAATGTTAAGAAAGAGAGATAGATAATATACATAATTGGACAGAAACATAGACAAAGGTAGATAATAGAAAAGGTGGGAAGGGTTGTATAGTATGATAAATGTAATGCCAGGTACTCGAACGACTCGTACAGGTATCACGTAAATATCTGTCTCTACGTTGTAGTTCAAGCTGAATCGTAGAAAAGGGTTGGGGTTTGAGTTTGGGTTCGGTTCGGTTATCTTGTGTATTCGTATAACCTGCTCACGTGCCTTCTATACTATTACTATATACATATATATGTATATGTATAGATGGTTACTATAGTACTTGCATATATGTATGCATTTCTGGGTATGCACTTGCTAGACCAGTGCATGCATATACGCGACGGACGATGCGGATGGCCAAAGCAGACGCTATGCGGAGATCGTGCATATCAAAGACACGCATCGTCCAAAGCTATCTTTGTATGTGTGTATGTATGTTCATATTATATGCGGGAGTGTGTACTTGTATGTGTGAGTTATACCTGTCGATCCTCTTCCATCGAAATTCTGATAATGGGAACACGGTAGTAAAAGCTTCAACTTAGTTTTTAAATATTTCAATCGTAATTTTGTCTATTTGTCTGTTTCTTTATTTTGTATGAGTGTGTGTGTGTGGGTATTTATTCGTCCATTATTTTTCTTTATTCGTTTTTGAAGGATAGGGTTTGTTTTTTAGGTTTGTCCACGTTTGCTCTGAGAGTGGGTGTGTTGGTTGGTTTTCGGGAGAAAGAATTGTTGTTTTTTAGGTTCACGTGTTGTTGGATCGACACAAATGAGGTCTTTGTGTTTGTTTTAGTTTGTAAATGGATCTAAGAATTTTAAGGAATGGAAATTGAATGAATTTTCTAGTTTTTGGAGATAAAGTATAATATTTATGGGGTTAGATAAGCAAATTTTGGTTATTTTACATACCAAAAGTAGGATTGGATGGTTTTACAGGTGGGATATTTATATTTAATAAAAAATATAGATATATGTTCTTTAAATAGTTATGATTATTGGTTTGAAGTATCGTAAAAAAATAAAAAACAATTTGTATTAAATTTTAATCAACATTATGCACGAATATAATTTTTATTATTTAATATACACATACATAGACAAACAATTGATAAAATGATAAAAAAAATTGTCCCCAACAAAAAAACTGTGAGAGTGTTTTAAAAAGTGTCGATTACGCTTTAAGCATAAAAAAAAGTTAGTAGAGATTTTGTAAGAGAGAGAAAAATATATAAACATAATTAAAAGAGAGTATTATCTCTCTTTTTAATAAAAAAAAAAAAAAAATAACACCCCCCATTCTCGCGTAAACACGCATATCGACGTGTTATTATCGTCGTACTCTTTTTTTTTTTTTTAAAGTAATACAAACAATTCTTCGAAATTCGAGGAAATATATAAATAAACCTCAACGATATATATTACTTAATAAACAATTAAATAGAAAATCCTCAGAATTTGTTGTTAATCAGATCGGCGTTGTTGCTCCCATTCGTAGAGATGCACACAGTATACGATTAGATCTAATATATTTAATATAAATATATATATATATTTAAATAGATTAGTTATATAGTTATAGTAGAGTGTTATTTTTATTATTTATCATATATTAATGATTATTATTATTATTAATAATTCAAGAGAGGTAAGTTATACACAAGTCGTGTTTATGTGTCATCGTCGTCGTCGTTGTCGTCGTGTTCAACACACGTTTGTATTAAATATTATTACTATTATTATTATTATTATTATTATTATTATTATTATTATTATTATACATATATATATATACATAAATAGATATGTGAGAAAGAAAATTCTCTATTTTATTTCTTTTTATTGTGTGTGTGTGTGTGTGTGTGTAACAAGGATTTACAGAAAACAAGATTCTTGGATGAAAAGGAAGAAAAAAAGGGTGGAGAAGAAGAATGTGAAAGAAGCTAAGAAGAAAATTCCTATGGAATACTACACCCTCTCACGTGCAACCATTGAATCTTTTCTATATATAAAAATATATATATAAATCTATAAATCTTTATGTATATAGGGTGTCTGAAGTTATTCCAGTTAAATGGTGTCAGCATATTTTATCCATGAAAATAAGAACAAAATGTTATACAATCATAGGTCATTTAACTTTCTATTGGGTTAACTTTGAAGTCACATTTTAATAAATTAATACTTTTTCATTTAATTTTGATTTCCAATATGACATACATATATGTCATCATTTTTATTTTTTAATCAATCAAAAAATTCTTCATATCGATTATTGATTTTAGTTTGAAATATAAAAAAAGTCAGTGTGTGTATTATTTTTGAAAATTAATTTAAAATATTGTTAATTCGTTGTTAAAAATTTAAATATTATATTTTTCATATTTTCTTGTATGAAATACGTTGACACAGTTTGATTGAAAAAAAAATCTTGAGACACCTTGTATACTGTAAATTATAATAATAGGGTTGTCCATAAGTAACTAGATCATTTAAAAATTTTATTTAAAACAATTTACGTATTACAAAATTTACACCTATTTTGTAAAAAAAAATAAAAGGGAAAAATTATGATTTTTAATTAATATCATAGATTATATCTTTCAAATAAGCATCATTTATTTTTATTTATAAAGTATGCTCGATCACCTCTAGTAATAGTCTAGTGACTTTTGGTCCACCTTCTATATATAGATATCTTTTTATTTTTTATTCGTTTGGCATGGTACAACGAGAGGGAACACTTTTATCCTGTAATTACCTCGTTATCGAAGACATCGTCATGCAATCGTACCATAACGATATCTGTATATCTATAAATGTATTTGTATACATACATATATACATATATATTTTCTTTCTAGTTCGCTTTGATCGTTTCCGTCACAGAAAGATACTATTTATTTTTTATCGTCTCGTTTACTTTATTGTGAATGATCTTGTTATTTGTTAGGTATATAAAAAAAAAAGAAGAAACTATATATATATGCATATATTTATATATATTATATATATATATATACGTGTATAATAGAAGGAATAATATTGAAACGAATAATCAACGAAGTTTCATTGCTAATTATAATTTTACATTTCAGCTGGCACTTAAGAATACAACCACAAATAATGGGGGTGTGCCCCCTCCCTCCAGTGATCAAAAATTATTTTTGATTTTCTTGTTTTTTTCTTTTCTTTTTTTCTTTTTTAGCCCTTTACTACACAGATATTTTTCTACAAATTATTTCTTTTTTTTTTTTAGAATGTAAAAAAAAAAAATAATGTCAACTTTTTTACAGATCCAATAATATTGACCTTATCAAAACGTTATCGCAAAATCTTATCGAGAGAACTAAAGTCTCGTTTTTACATCGTAAAAAATTAGTATCGTGACTATGATATGTTTTTGACAAAAATGCGAAGAGAAAAAAAAAGAGAGAGAGAGAGAGAGAGAGAGAAGGAGAGAGGGAGAAAATTCAGACGAAGATAAGAAAAAAAATATATATATATATATATATTTCTATAAATAGAATCGAGTGATTTATTTGAAGGGGGGTGTATCATCTAACTTTTAAATAAGGATTCTACCGTCATCGGTCTTACGTCTACGATAATTTGCTTATTTTTTTTTCTTCTTCTTCTTCTTCTTCTTCTTCTTCTCTTTAATCCTCGATTTATTTCGTGATCATATGTTCCAATCAAAATTTCGATATCGAATTATTCGAATGGATTTAAAAAAAAAAACATTTTTATCAACGTTTCATATTTTTCATTCTTTTTATTCGGTAACTGTACAGTGAATGTACATCGAAAACGTATCTACCCAATCTTATCTTGTTTTCCTTTCTTTATCTTTCTTATCGATTTATTCGACAAATTTTTCCTCTATAATATTTTGTAGTTTTTTTTTCTTCTTTTTTTTTTCTAAATTATTATACTTCAATATTTATATATATATTATATATTAAAAAAAAAAACATATATTATAAAATTATTATAAACACGTTCCCATCATTTTTGTATTAAATTAAACAACTCTACTAATTTTCAATCATTACTTCCATATAAATATATATATATATATATATATATATATATATATTTTATTTATTACATAATATAACAAATTCCTATATAAAATCATTTCTATTCTCAAATAAATCAATTAATAAAATAATATCAATTTTCATTAACAACGTTCGATATAAATTCATCAAATTAATTTCAATCATTATTATTAATATACTAACACGAATAATCCACCAATACATCTAATAATTTTTCATTTATTATATACACCAAGTATTTATAAATAATTAATTCCTTGTATTGGTAGACTAATAAAAAAAAAAACAACAACATATTTCTTTTTTTTCCTTATTTCATCCGGGTTTCGGTTTAATCGTTAAATGGGATAGACGGTTGAGAAACGTAGACACCCTCTCTCTTTTTCTCCCTCTTTCTCTCTCTCTCTCTCTCTCTCTCTCTTTCGCACTCGCGTGTGTTATAGGACGGAACGGTGAAATAAGGATGAAGCCATCGTTGAATGATATAGGGGTGGTCGTGGATCTTCCTCACTTGCGATCGTATATCCAATTTGTCAGTTTTATGCCAGTCCATCCTTCTCACTATATCGTAGACCACAGAGTCATATATACGAGCTCTACGGCAAAACGAGACTTTTACACCCCGACGATCAAACCCTCCACCCTCATCCCTTCCCTCCAACATCTAACTTTCATGTGACAACCACCCCAACCCTTCTCAACTTTCTCTCTCTCTTTCTCTCTCATTCGTGTCATCCCAACACGTTTCTTCTTCCTATTCCTATGAAACTCCTGTATAACCATTCCCCCCCCCCCTTCGTATTTTCACTACCCTTGTTCACTCCCCCTCTCTGTTCCGTCATGGATCTCTCTTCTTCTCTTTCTATTCTCCCTTTCGAACACCCCTCTCTTTCTCTCTCTCTCTCTCTCTCTCTGTCTCTCTTTCTCTGTCGCGTTTATTTGACCGTGGTGTAATGCTTCTGGCGCGACGATGCCACGATTTAATTGCTCGTTTTTATACTCCCCTTAAAAAAAAAAAAAAGAAAAAAAAACTCACGCGATAAGATAATCGTCCGAGAATGGATTTCGACGCGACATTTAAACTATCGACTTTTACCCCATGCTTTTTTTTAGTTTTCTTTTTTCTTCCATTTTTTTTTTACTTCATATATTACGATTTAATGAAGAATAATACTCAAAGAGTAATACTCTAACGATAAGAGAGATAGAGGGTGTTGATTTTTGTAAATTATCTTTATATATAATACGTTTGAAAATATTTTTCATTTTTTTTCTCTCTCTCTCTCTCTCTTTATAATCAAGCTTATTTATCTCTCTTTTTTTTTCCTTTTTATTGGGTTGACAAGAAAGTAATTTCAGCTTGCACCAATAGATAAAGTTATGTTTGTTTCATTATTCTTTTGTTAATGTTAGAATTTTGTTCTATTGTGGTTTGGTAGTTGACACTTTTTAGGTTGCTATGGAAACAAATTCCATGTAATTTTGTTTACAACTGTTAGTTTAGTAACAATTGAGTTTTATTTCAAACTAAAAAACCGAAATTACTTTCTTGCCAAATAAATATTTAATTATCATTTTTTTTTGTGTGTGTAGTATGTTACATTTCAATACAAAAAAGGAGACAATAAATATATGATGAATTCTGTGTGCATAATTTATTACTATTAATATTTAATTTTTGTTTTATTTTCTTTCTTTAAGTAGAATTAATTTTTGTCCCATGTATGGTTAAACTTTGATGATTTTTTATATGATGAATTCAACAGGCAATATATATATATATAGATATAGATATAAGATTTAAAAAAAAAAACTAAAGAGAAAAATAATTATCGTTTCTCAATTGAGAAAACAAGTGAAAAATAAATGAATTGTTAAATGAAAGAAATAAATAATTGTCTCAATTAGAGATATCGCCGTTTTTAGGAGAGAAACCGCACACCATGGTGGTCACTTCAAGGAATGCTATGGAGAAGTCCGGGGACAGAATGAATCGCCAAATCTTCGGGGTACCTATCTAATCATTCATTTTTTTTTTTATGTATATTTCAACCAAAAATTGCAAACTACACACACAATATGTACCCAAATATATATTTTATATTTACATATATATATATAGTACATAAGGCAGATCGTCTTCCGCTATAACACATATATTTAATAATAATAACAATAATGATATTAATTAATTCATATATATATATATATATTAATTAATTAATATTCATGCTGATAATTACGAAAGTGATCTCACTAACAATAATTCATAAAAATAAGAATATAAATTAGTTTTATGATTTATTTATTTATACTATCGCAGATGAGATTAAATATATTGTTAAATAAATCATAAAATAAATTTGTTATTTGTTATTTTACGATTTGGTCGGGTTTTTGTGATTACTAGCACAATTTTTTTTGTTTTTGTTTTTTTGTTTTTATTTTATTCACGAAGAAGTACATATATGTTAAACTACACGTATGTTAATTTTTTTTTTTAGCAATAATATTACAAAGCACTCATACATGCATATATAATAAACAATGACAATAGAAAAATGTTTATATATATATATATGTATACATGTATATGCATAAATCTAACTTGCGTGTGCGTATGCATGTACGTGTATACGTCATCTGCCAAACGATCTCTTGCGTGGTGCTGTTTCTATGTCTGTGTGTGTGTATGTGTGTTTGTGTCACGCGAATTTTTGCAAAGAAAAATTTCGTCCTGAAATGAAAAGGAGGAAAAAAAAAGGATCGTTGTCGTCGCGTTCTCGTTTCCATTTCTTTTTTTTATTTTATTTTTTATTTGATTTTTTCTTCTTTTTTTTACGTTTTTTTTTCTTCCCTCTCGTCCTCTTTCCTCTTTTTATTATTATTATGATGATTATTATTATTATGATGATTATTATTATTATTGTTATTTCCGTCGCATCGTGGCAGATGCCAATGGTAAAGAGAGAGATAGAAAATGGAATCTTTCTTGTCTCGTCGCATGTGACCCTTTTTTTTTTCGTTTTATTTTTTTGTATTTTTTTTCTCTCTCCTTTTTTGGTCCAACCATTCACGATGCGATTTCCATCGTCAAATTTGTAGGGCAGCGGGGTCAGGGGAAGTGAAAGGGTGTTTTTATTTTCTTTTCTTTTTTTTTTCTTTTTTTTTTCAGGGTGCACCAAAATGAGCTTACGATTGGGTCAATTTTTCCATTTCTTTCCTTCTTTCTTTCTTTTGCTGTTTTTGTAAATGTTTTTTTGCGAAATTTCCGCTAATCGACGAGTCTCCAAAATTTTCGAGAGAAAAAGAGAGAAAGAAAGAGAGAGAAAGAAATGCAACTAAATGTTAGAGGGTGGTTTTGATATTTTCTCTCTTTTTTCTTTCTTTTCTTTTTTTTTTTTATCGTTGTTTATACGCGTATAAATAAATAAATGTGTAAATAAATCTGGGGATTGGTTAAAAAAAAAGATTTTGCCCTCGCTCGTTGACCACCGGAGTCTCCATTGCGGTCGATTGTTTTCGCATTTTTAACAAAGCACTACGTACAACAATTGTATTTTTATATACATATATATATTTTTGTTATTTTTTATTTTTTTTTTATTTTGTTGAAATAATTTTATACTCGTGTGTGTATGTGTATGAGTGAGTATATGTTAGTGTGGGTGGGTACACGAGACAGAATTGCAACGGATTTGATTTGTTCTACTTTGGACGGCTACTACGAATCGTACACACATATATATATATACATATATATCTATATGTTTGTGTATATATATATATAGATATATGCTCTTGTCTCTATTTACACACTTCACTCTCTCTTTCTCTCTTTCTATCTTGTCACGTAACACGTATATCACTGCTCAACACCCGATCGATTACAGATTTTCCATTTCGAAAGATTATCTATTTCTATGCTTATTTATTTGTACGTGTTACGACGACTTCGTGTTTTTTTTTAGTTGTATTAATATTCTTTTTTTTTTTTGTATAAAAGAATATCCTACAATAATTGTATTGATTTATAAAAAAAAAAAAAAAGAAAAGAAAACATTTCAATTCGTCAATTTTTGTCCAATTTAATTTCGTCGTTTTATCAAAGAAAAAAAATTATCAAATCATTTATTTCATTTTAGTACTTTCGATCTTTGAAATAATTTATATTAACGATTACACATGACTCGATTTATAATTTATTTCTTTTTAAAAATAGAAATTTAATTTTTTATTATATTGTTTTTTTTTTTTTTTTTTTTTTTTTTAATAAAGCAAATGATATTTTTATTATATATTTATTTTTAATTATCTTTAGAATTTTGTGTACAATTGAATAAATTATTTGGTAAATCGAATAAATTTTTATAAAAAAAAATGTCGGATTTATATATATTTATAGTTTATTACGAAAATGATAATAATTAAAATGAACATATGCTGTATTGTGTTATTAGAACTTTGCGAATTCGTATTTGAGTATTTTCCATTCGAGTTGATTTCAGTGGAAACTTTTATCTTCGTTTACGTCTTTAAACTCGTATTATTATTATTATTATTATTATTACACTTTGTTCAACACGCACAAATCCCCTTGCTACGTAATTTAGTTCTATATACATATTTAGTATATGTATACATAAATACATATATATATATATCATGTAACAACACTTGAGAACGTCGCTTGGAATATTTTTTTCTTTGTGCCAACACATTGGACAAAATTAATCGTAAACGCTTACGATTAAGTATATATAACCTTTTATATATATATATATATATATATATATATATATAAAGGATGTCTCCTAGTAATTTTTCATAAAATTTTATTATCATATTTTATAAGTAGAAAAATAAGAAAATCAAATGTTACAAAAACCGTGAACTTTTAAAATGTTTCATTAAAACATTGTAATAAAAATATGAAACAACACATAATTAAAATTAAATATATAATTAAATTATAATTAATGTAACATTTTGTTATTATTTTGTTACTTATAAAAAATGTTAGTAAAATTTTGTGGACACACACACACAAATTGGGATACCTTTTATATGTTAATGTTTTGTGTGTCTTATACTATAATAGATGTATACATGTATACTCACGATTATGCACGCACATATATATATATATACACACACACACAAACACACGTCAAACAAAATTATATATTGTATTAATTCACGCGTATAGACATAGATATACATATATACACGTGCCTGTTATTTCCCATACAGCTGAGCTATGGTATACCATGAAACAACACACTATACTTATATTATTATTATTATATTGTAGTACTTTTGATACAAAGCAAAACATTTTGCGTTCATATGAGAATTTGTTGAGAATGATTTTTTTTAAATTTCGAATTACATAAATTTCGTAAGGCGTACGAGATGACATTTCTTATTGGTGGAAATTTTGATGACGTGGAACATCAGATGAAGAATATAAAATTGATCAAAAACGAGGATATGAAAATTGGAAGGTCACACGAGTGGACGAAGAATGTGTTTGGTGGTTTTGAATATTTAAAAAAAAAAAAAATAATTATTATTACGTCAATTAACAGAGAAAAAAAGATTAAAACAATTTGGATAAATTATTGGAGATATCAAAAAAAAAAAAAAAGAAAAGGATCCCTTAATTTCCCCTATTTTGTTTTTCTATTTATTTTTAAGTTCAATATCAATTAAAAATATCCTAATTATTTTCTCCTATCAAAATCAAATTTAATTAATTACGATGATAATAATTAAAAAATTAAAATTGTATTCACAATTGTGAAATTGCGATAACTCCCATGATAACAATTGTTCTTTACGATATTTTTTCCCCATAAAAAAATAAAATAAAATAAAATAAAATAAAATAAAATAAAATAAAAAACCGAAGGAAAATCACATAGAGACAAATGGTTTTTAGCGAAACGTTCAATTCGATGAGAGTTATAAATATCATCCGATCGATGAAAAAAAAAAACAAAAAAAGATAAAAAAGTGAAATAAAAATAAAAATGAATAGAAAAAGGGTGAAGAAAACATTGGTTGGATGATGTAACATAAACGTGTAAACTATATAGGAAAGGAGTACTTCCCTAAGATGGATGGTCCAATGGCTGTGAACAAGGATACACGTACGAAGAAGAATGCTACCCATAATGGGCAACTACCCATTACGAGTACTATCAATATCGAATTTAATGGCAATCATCAAACGAGAGATCAACGAAAAGAACTGCACACAATCGTCAGACGAAGTTTCCGGAGGAATGGCGACGAATGGCGTGCCGATAGTAGGAGGTGCGTTTTAAAATGTCGGTTATCATTATACGCCATTCTTCTTTTTATTTTTATTTTCTTTTCTAAAAGTAGAAACAAAGGATCGATTAAAATCAAACACACACAATAAAAAAATTAATTAAATTAGATATTAATTAATTTATTGATTAACACTTTAATGGCCGCTCAGACAACATGTGTGTAATAGCTGGAACAACAGTTATTTATTTATAACTTTTTATATATTTAAAATTATATCAAATTAAATTTGTTGTTGTTGCTTTTTTATGTTAATTTTTTAATGAATTTTAAAAAGTTTTTTCAAATTAATTTTTCAAAAATCTTACCGGCTCTTGGCGTGGTTTGACTGCGAAGACGTGCGGCCATTACAGTGTTAACGTTTGAGTACAATCCTTGAAATGATTTTGTTTTGTTTTAAAGATTGAAATATAATTGATCGATTAAAATTTAAAAAAAAAAAACAAAAAAAAAACAGAAGAAAATAATCTTTTCTTTTGTTCATACTCGATTACGTTCGACCCGTATTTCGAAATAACGTTGATCGCGTATTTTCTTTGAAAAATTAAAACTGAAAAGGATATTATCGAGGTCGTGTTAGATGAAGAAAAAGAATACGTGCAAACGATCGTTTACTTTCTTTCTGTATTTTTTTATTATTATTATTCTTTTCCTTTTACTAAGTTTTATTATCAAAGACATAGCAGACGAGATGGGGTAGCATCGAGGCGTATATAAACGCCAACGCAAGTCACTTTAACGCTCGTTAGAAGAAGCTGATCTAAATGACCGTATGATCCATCCCCGTAACCTTTAGAAAGTTGATACGGTTTGTAATTTATGTGATATTAATCTTAGGTTATTATTTCGATTATCTATCGATCTATCGATTGTCTTAAGTATTACCTGTTAAGATCTTAGAAATATTTTCACGTCAACAAATGGTAGCTCAAATATCAAAGTAGTCATCTTAAAAGTATTCATTTGTTTTTTTATTTTTTTTAATTCATTATTGTTAATATTTTGAATTTGTCGATTTGCAAAAACATGTTTGAAACCTTGCTTTATTTTTTTTTTTCTATATTTAAAATCACGGGTTATTGTGTGTGTGTGTGTTTTATTTTTAAATAAAAACAAATTAATTTTCAAAGAAAGGACCGTAATTTACAATTTATTTTCTTGTATTTTTTACTTATCGACGAACGTCACCAAGTCGAATTTTCTTAAAATGAAGAAAAGGGAAAACAAACAAACAAAAAAAAAGAATATTCAAGAGAAATTAGAAAAAGAACATTGACAAGAAGAAGAACAAAATGAATAAATTGAACGAAGAACGAAGAAAGATTGATAATAAATTACAAAAAAAAAGAAAAACCATGAAATTCTATATGGGAGTTATGTCTGATAATCAGGTTTACGGAAAGAAGGGGGAAAAAGACGGTACGATTTTACGGTGGGACCAATATTGGTAGCAGCAGCAGCCATCAAGAGGATGATTGGTCATGGGAAGTTACCGATCATAGTCGGCAAGATGGTAGTCAAGACAGCGCAACTAAAGATTCCGGTATTGACACGTCAAGCAACTTCACGAGCAGTGAAGAAAGCAACAGGGGCGATTTGCCCAAGGTACGAGGCTGAGAAAAATATTCCACGAATATTATGAAACAAATGATTAATCAACGATCCATTAATTAAACCCACAATTAAATCAATCGATGAAACATGTAATATCGATATGCATAAATCGATCGACCGGGAAGAAATTTTTTGTACATAATGTTCGTTCGTTTTAATAATAATAAAATTAAACTACTACAACGAGATAATAATAATAAAAATAATAAAAAGAAAAAATCGAGAAATTAGAAGTACCACAAAAGAAAAAAAATAATAATCTGTAAAAGAAATGCATAAATGAGAGAAGTAATTAAAAAAAAAAGAAAAAAAAATAACAAAAATGTATGTTAGCCTTGAAACAAAAAAAAAACTCGAATTTTCTCCAAGTCGATCGAAATAAAAACAAAAAGGTTTGGAAAAGGTTTGGGAGAGAGGGATCGAAGATTTAATTATAGTGAACCATTAAAAAAAGAACCGATCGATCGGTAATGGTGGATCGAGTAAAAGGGGTCTTTTTTTTCTCTCTTTCTTTACTTTCATCTCTATAAATATATTTCTTTTTTCTTACACGAATATTTATATGTATGTTGTATGTGATATTATACATGGTATATTAAATATTTTTTATTATAAAAATTAATATATATATATTTATATTCGCATATTCGTGACTAAAGAAATTTAATTTAATCATTGATAAATATAAATATAAATATAAAAAAAAAAAGAAATAATAAGCAATTGATCATATTAAATTTAATTCAATTTATGACAAATATTTGTACGTCTTTTAAATAATTTCAAACGGTTGATTTGTTTTTTTTTTTTTTTTTTTTTTTAATACAATACTACAATAATTATTTAAATATTAGGCGCAGATCGTGATCGTATCTGTCGTCCAAAGTGGAATTCAATCTTTTTTTACACGCTACCAATTTTTTTTTTTTTTTTAATTTATTTCATATTTGTTATATATTCCTTTTTCTTTTGTTTTTTTTTGCTGCTTTAATTTTTTTTTATTTGTACATTTATTAATATTTTATTTTTAGAGCTTTGATTTTTGTAATTTATAATTAACATAGTGAACATATTTGCAAAAGGACCAAATATTTTATTCTATTGCTGCTTAAATTTTTTCGATTGATTTATTTATTTTGTTAAACAAATATTTTTTGTATTTAATTATACTCACAATACAAATATATCTATGCGGATAGACGTATCGACTAAATAATAATTTTACACATCTCAAAAACAATAAAACCACTTCGTTGTTGTTTAATTATTATCGTCGCTTTATTAGCTGCTCGGCATCTTTTTTATCGTAAATTTTTTTTTTTGTTTATTTAGAAAGTAGTGTACACACTTTTTTATTCTCTTGATACTAAATCCTTTTTTTTTATTTCTCCTAATCAATTTATACATATATATATTATTTGTGATAAATTGTTACATATATATTTTAGAATGATAAATAGATTGAAAAAAAAAAAAAACAGAACCAAAAAAAAAAAGTAACTCAATAATTTTCTCATATTCTTTTGCATTTTCAATTTTACACGTAGTGATTGACAAATTTCTAGTTAAACAAAAACAAACAACAAACAACAAACAACAACAACAACAACAACAACAACCCATATGGTTGGATATTGTGCATAGTTAAAAATGAACTTTATTCTTCGTAGTCAAATTTTAACGCTAAAAATTTCATTTTCATTTGTTTTTTCTTTTTCCTATTGGTATTTGTTATTTATAATCGTTTCTTTTTTTTTTTTTTTTTTTTAATAATAATATTTATTTATATTTTTAAATGGTAGAAGCTCTCTTGGTATAGGTCGAATAATTTTTTTTGTTTTTTCGAGGACCTCTTCTTCGTAAATACTACATATACACGTATATACCACACACATAAAATATATATATAAATATATATATATATTTATATACATATACATATACATATTTTAGCTCTGTGACCGATAAACCTCTTTTGCTCGATAAACCCTTTTTAACTCCTTCGAGCTTGAAAGGCTTCGTTCGCTTTAGTTTTTTGTACTCTCTTTCTCTTTCTCTCTCTCTTTCTCTTTCTCTCTCTCTCTCCTTTCCATCTCATCATTATCATCTTGTCATCGTCATCATCATTCTCTCATCGTGTTGTCATGAAAATGCGTCGTTGGCCCTATTCGTACGTCTAACACGAAATATTTCCAAAAATATTACAATATTTCTAATAATTTTCAATTTATTTATTTATCTTATTTATCCATACAAAAATTATAAACAATTTTTAATTAATTAGATTGTAAACAAAAAAAAATTATTATTCAAATTTTAACTAACAATTTTTCTATTTCTTACATTGAGAGAAATTAATTGTTTTTCTTTTTTCTTTTTTCTTTTAAGTTCTTGATCTATTTGTTTAACAAATAAAACAAAATATTACAATGGTGTATAGTTTCTTGTTTTTTGAAACATAGTTCTCTCTTTCTCTCTCTCTCTCTCTCTCTCTGTTTTTTCTCTTTTTTTTTTTTTTTTTTTTTTTAACAAGTTTTCATCGTACTCGATTTCTCAACATTCGATTAGTTGGGGCTGATTCGTTCATTTCGTTCATCTCGTTCTTCCTTTAGTTTAGCTGATTCGGAAAATCAGTTAGCTAAACTTTTAATAGTGTGTTATGTACATACATAGATATATAGATAGATAGATAGATAGATAGATAAGATATATATATACATATAGTTACTTTAAGTTAATTGCATTATGTAGAAGTTTAATTGCGCTGTTGTTTATGAATTAAGAGCTGATTTCATTACATATTATAATAGACATATTTAATAATTAATTAGTTGTGTAGATTTATGCAATGTTAACATTTAAACATATATATTTTCTTTCTTTTTTATTTATTTATTTATTATATTAAACTATTATTTAATTTTATTTTTAATTTGCTCCCGTTATCGATCGGTAATAAATTATTTAATATATACAATATTAATATTATAATACAAATGCATAATTTTTTTTTTTTTTTTTTTTTTTTTTTGTATTAAAACATTACAGAACTCATGTGTGTGTTTTTATAAAATATTTTATTTTTAATGATAATTATAAAAAAAAAAGTAAAAAAAATGGTAGAAGAAAATTGTAAGGATAAAAGATTTTGTTGTTGTTGTATAAATATATTATTATGAACATATTTTCTGTAATTTTGTATTAATTTTTTTTAAAATATTTATTATATTAAATATTAAAATTATTGCCGATCGTATTGCACGTATAAAAAAGTGAACTAATGTGATAATCGAGGAAAGGATAATATGAAAATTCGTTTGGCAATCATTATAGTCATCATCATCTTTCTACTGTCATACTATTTACAACATAACTATATATATATATGTATTTATATATATTTTTTTCTCATTCGATTTTCCCGATAGTTTCTGCTAGCTTGTTGAAGATCGAGCATATGTATTTGTCAATTCGTTCTTTGGCACGAGTGCTACCGACGGGTAACGACAGTTCGATTATCCGTTATCTTTATTAGATGACCTCGTAAAACGGCCTCGAGAAACTACCCCTTTTAACTCTCCCCACTCCTCACTACTTTTCTCCTTTTCCGTTCGTCCAGCATCTGTCTATAATTTTTATTTTTTTTTTTTTTTACCCCCATCTTCGTTTCTTCATCGTTTCTTTTATTTTTGATGGAAAACAAATATTATTATTATTATTATTACTTTTTTTTTTTTTTTAAATTTATAACAATCGGGGTTCACATTTGTTTCTAATTTTTTTTTAATTTTTTTTTGTTTTTATCTTTTCGTTTCTCATTCTCATTTTGTTTTGATCATTTCATTTCTCAATTTGTTTTTTCTCCTTTTTTCGTTTTTGATCAACTGTTTTGTAATTGTATTTTGTTCAGTATATGATATTTTTCGCAAAAAAAGAAAAAAAAAAAATGGTTTTCTTTCTTTCCTCTTTTTTTTTTTTTTCAATTTTGTTAAAAAAACTATAGTCAACCTATAGTTAGAGCGTATATGTTAGTATAAGGCGAGCACTCTTTGCAAATTAAGTACACTTCGTTTATTAACGTAGGAAAGACATAGTGATCGATATCACGTTTGCAAAGTGATCAAAGGAAGTCAAAAGAGTAAAATTTCTCACGAGTGAGAGTAAGAGAGAGAGAGAGAGAGAGAGAGAGAGAGAGAGAGAGAGAAGGTGGTGTATCATTTTACTAGAATATATATATATATATAAAACCCATGAACATTTTCGTCCTCCTACATCTTGACGTCATTCATATTAATTTTTTATTATTATTAGCATTATTATTATTATTATTATTATTATTATTATTATTATGATTATTACTCACAAATATTTCAACAAATGTTCACTTTATTTTTTTTTTTTTTATTTTGAATTGATAAATCGAGATCATTGGATCTAAAATATCTAATTGAAACTCATCATAGATCGTATTAGTTGATAAAAAAAAAAAAAAAAAGCAATTTGTACAATAGTTCGAGAAAATTGTTGTTAAACGATTTGATACTGATCGTTTATTGTCCCAACCAAAATGACATTCAATTATCCCCTCCCCTTTCCCCTTCTTTTCTCTCACTCTCTCTCTCTCTCTCTCTCTCTCTCTCTGTCTGTCTGTCTATTTTCTATTTTTCTTCTTTCTCGATTATCTTCATTTTTAACTGGAGATTTGGTTTGAAAAGAAAAAGTGACGGGGTTTATCTTGTCGTTAAGTTTATGGTGTAATTTCAATTTCATTTAGAAAACACGCAGTCGATTTCGATAGTTCAATTAAAAGTGTCGTGAGATAGTGGTAGTGGGTGGTAGAAGGGTGGTTTTGGTGATACTCTAAATTCCCTTAAGTAAGTTCCTGTTTCATAAATAATCAAATTGGAATCATTCCAATGGATATTTCTATGGTATCGTTAATTTTGATACGCATGAAAGTTCATACGTTCGAAATATGAACCTGTCATTATGTTTTTTGTTACTTTTTCAGTCTTATAAAAATAAAAAATTCATTCGTTACGATTTAAATCTGACATCAACAGCATTAGTAAAAAATCATAAGTTATATTTGCTGTAAAAATAAAAGGGTTGTTAATAAAAAGAAAGTATAATATTGAATTGTTCGGAAAGTTAGTGCCGATTTTTGGTAGGTGGTATAAGGTGTTTTTTTTTTTTTTTTCGAAAAACCTGAATAAGTTTTGAAGGAAGAAAATTTTGAAGGTATTCTTTAAAATGAAGAAAGGTTGTGGAACGGTAAAATGGTACTCATGTAAATATAATTAAATAAATATTTATTAAAAAAAAAAAAAAAATAAACTTAAATGTGTCTGTTGCATTTCAATCTTCTGAATCGGCACGAATTTTCCGAACAACCAAATAAAATAAAATTAAAAAAAAGTAGGAATAGAGAGAAGAAAAAGTAAAAAAAAAAAAAAAAGAAAAAAAATGGAGTGCTTTTTTACTGAATTTATTCATAATTCATATTCAATGAAAAAAAAAAAAGAAAATATTATTGCCATTTAGATAATTCACGTATTAAGAAAGAAACACATAAAACAAAAAATCATACACACTTATATCTACATCTCAATTTGTATTTGTCTCTCCCTATCTACTTACCTATCTATCTACTTACCTGTGTGTATTAACTAGTATGTGTGTGTGTGTGTGTGTGTGTGTGTGTGTATAAGAGGAAGTATATATACATTCGATGTGCACTACTTATGCCGACGGCAGTCGTGCTTTTCTACGAGATTAAAGCTCAGTTTTCTATCTCAACTCTTCTTTCACGGTTCGTCGACCCTTTCAAGAAGAACATTCTCTTGATATCTTTATATTTAATATATATATATATTTGTATGTGTGTGTGTATCTGTGTATGTTTACCTTCTATCCTACTGTTTTTCTATGTATGTGTACATATGTGTTTTATACACATATCAATTTATATTAATTGGATGATTCGATCAAGCATCTTTTTCAACTTTCCTTCATCTTTTTTCGTCATAGAAAAATCTTCTTCCAAAAGTATTTATTTATATATATGTGGTTAGCTTTCACGATGATTAGGATTATTATTAATATTTTTATTGGAGTGTAATTTTTGATTTTTTTTCAAATCATTCTTTCATCTCTTTGATAAGCAACCAACCACAAACGTCATTTGGTTTTTTCCCTTTCCAACTAAATTTGTTTTTATTTATATATTCGAACTATCGATAAAACATATTAATTGAATAAATCAAATTAAAATAACAATAATAGGTTTTGAAAAATTGATCGAATTCTAATATTTAAAAACAATTCGTTGAAATGATATTTCATACGATTCGAATCGAATTTAATAACTTTTTAAACACAAAGCTCATAAATTGTGTATTTTGTTTTATTTTATTATTTGACTTTTTAGGGATGAGGATAGTTCATTGTTTGATTATTATTTTTTATTTTTTTTTTTTATTTAATATTATATAACATTATCAAACATTTGCATTTATTAATTATTTTTCACACAGTGCTTTTAATGAATCGAATTTAATTGTTTTTAAACACAAAGCTCATAAATTTTTTTTCTGTTTTTGTTTTATTTTATTATTTGACTTTTTAGGAATGAGAATAGTTAATTGTTTTATTATTGTTTTTTTATTTTTTTTTTTTAAATAACATTTAACATTATCAAACATTTGCATTAACATTTTTCACTTTTTCACGCAGTGCTTTTAAATCGTACATTTTGCTTTTAACATTAATTGTTATTAACACATTGCTTACGCATTTTCTATGCAATATGTGTGCGTGTGTGTGTGTGTGTCATGTATCTTGTAAATTTTTATAAACGTGCAGCATTGTGTGTGTGTGTGTATGTGTATTCGAATAAGACATCGATTTTTTGATGCTAGAAATTTTGCTCTTTCTATTTATTTTTCATTGGATAAACAAATAGTTTGGAATTATTTGTTTAATGCACGTGTGCTTTTTTTTATTTATTTTTTATTAATGTTTGTAGTTTTCTTAAACTTGAATTGCATTAATTAGTTTATTTATATAATATATGCATGTTTGACACACGAACTCTTTCACCCACTGTCAAAACTTTTCACAGCTTTTCAATGTACAGAGAAACGTCTTATTTTGTTTAAACAATTCAATATTATTAAAATATACGCAATGTGGATCCGAAAATTTGTTAGACTCTTCATTTTACAATTTTGGAAAGAAAATAATTCTAAAGAAAAAAACAATGTTCGTAATATTCCCTGAAAAATAAACTTTGGATTTATTTTACATAGAAAATTTTGAACAATATTATCTCAATTTTGAACAACGAGATTTGTTACATATGTAATTTTTTAATAATTATTGAATATCAAATTTAATAGGACATTTCTCTTAATACAATGTCACACGCTAATTATACTCACTATTGCTTTTTAATTAAACAAAATAATTAATCAAAACGACGTTAAACGTGTCCACATTTTTAGAATACAAAATTTGTTTAACAATCTGTACATATATGAATGTTCAAATGATTGAATATTAAAGTAAATATTAGTGAAAAACAAAAATTCTATTAATTTAACACGTAACGTCGTTTCGTATACGAAAAGTATTATAATAAATTGTAGTAAATAAATAAAAAAAAAAAAAATGGCAGAGATAATTAGATGGAAAAACAAAACGATTCTCCGGGTTGTCTAGCATCCTTTCTCCTGGCAAGTGAGCAGAGACGGTCAGAAGGTAATCGGACACATGGTCTTACGAAAGTCTTTGGGTTCTGAAACCGGTACAAGTATACTCGGTCTCAAGGTCGTCGGTGGGATACTCTTAGAGGATGGTTCTAGGGGTGCAGTTATCGAAAAAGTCAAGAAGGGTAGTACAGCGGATGTTGATGGTCACTTAAGACCCGGTAAGATTTTATTTTATAATTATTATTATATATTATATATATATATTTCTATATTTTATATAGTAGAATTTAAATTAAAAAAAAAAAAAAAAAATACAGATAAAGTATTATAATATATCAATGAAATTTATATTTGTATTTTATTATATTTGTATTTAATTTATTGTATAATTAAATTATACAATTAATTAATTAATTGTTTATTATATTATACAATAAATTAAAATTATTTAATTTGTATTATATTTTTATTGTTTAATATATTATATTTATTTTATATTATATTTATATTTTTTAATTTATATAATTTATATTAATATATATTATATTTATAATGTATTGTATATTATGCATTTACAAACTGGTAACAGTTTTCCAATGCAATGTTTTTTTTTTTTTAAATTATTGTTATTATTTTTATTAACCTAAACTATTATATTTAAAATAAGTAGAATTTATTAAAAAAAAATTTAATTAAATAATTATTTATAAAATATACAACTTGATATATTATAATTAAATAAATGTTTGATTTACGTTTGAAAACAACATGAATAAAATACGAATGATAGATTTGAATCAATTGAAAAAAAAAAAAAAAAAATAAATTTGGAGACAACAAATTTGAAGATCGGAATTTTTTGTTGAAATTGTTACAGGTGACGAGGTACTCAAATGGAATGGTAGATCACTTCAAGGTAGAAGCTTTAAAGAAGTATACGACATTATCGCAGAATCGAGACAGGAGTCTCAAGTCGAACTGATAGTTTCGCGAAATTTATCTGCTGCATTGGCACCAAGTACTACGACGATGACCACTTCGACGATTATGGTAGGACAACAACAACAACAACAAAAACAATTGCAACAACAACAACAACAACAATTACAGCAACAACAAAGATTACCTGTTACACCGATGTCCGTACCGTCCAGACGAATTACTTCGCAAACCCAATGGAGAACAAAACAGGATTCCATTTCCAGTCCTCAACAACCTCATCATAAAGGTGACTATGAACTTTCAAATATTTTCTTTTTTTGATAAAAAAAATTTTTTTATTCAAAATTAAACTATTAATTGTTTTATCAATTTGATTTTTTTATTCTCTTTTGAGATTTATTTTTGCATATATAATAATGACATTGAGTAAAGTTTGAAAAAGAAAAGAAATGAAAAGTATGTGAAATACTTAAAAAAAAAAAAACAAAAAAAAATTTAGTATAATATAATAATAATAATTAATTTTATACATTTTTTATGTTTTTTTATTTTTATTTTTATTAGTGAGTAGAACTTTTGAAGAAACTTTATTTTTCATTGTCCCATTTTTTTTTTCACGAGTTACTCGAGAACGTTCAATAATATATATATATATATATATAATATTTATTTAATATATATTAAATTTAATAAAAATTTATTATATATATATATATATATATATATATATATATTATTTAATATAATATAATTATTGTAATATAATTATTTAATTAATATTACATAAATTAAATATTAAATTATTTAATTTAATGTACAATAATATTTTTTTTTATTTAATATATATAATAATGTAATAAATATATATATATATATATATATATATATAGAAATCATTGTTTTTCTTAAACGTTCTCGATAACTTAAAAAATAATTAAACATTATACGTTACGCTTATAAGATTTGTCTGCGTAATTAAGAAACTAAGTATGTAGTGGTGTAGTGGTGACACGAATTAAGTAGAAAGTAAAGTTGAAATAGTTTGATGTCAAGTTTTCATATAGATTATTATTATTATTATTATTATATAAGACTAATACTTATACACATACACACGTCTACATACACAAGTATCTTATATATACAGATAGAACCAAAATCTTCCTCATATGTTATATATATTTTTTTCCAATTTTTTTTCTTTTTTTTTTAATCTTTAATAAACAATAGATTGTAAGTGTATTTAAGCTTATATTGGACACGGCGCTATATTATCACAGATTATATGATTTTTCGCATTCCAGGTCTTAAGAAATGTATTCTATGGGGTAGGCTTTAAAATTTCTTTTTTCAAAAACCAAACAAACAAAAAATCAAAAACAACCAACCCTTTTCCCTTCTCTCGCGAATTTCTGTCCCCTCTTTTGATATTCGTTACTGTAATCAACCCCCCCCCCCCACTCCTCACCCACTTTTTTTCTATTTTTGTTTTCCTTTCAATCCTTTCGAATTGATCGAATTTGTAAAAAAAAAAAAAAAAAAATGAAAAACATTTACAAAAAAATGATTCTAAAAACGTATGACCAATGACAATTCGATCTTCGCTTTGTGTATTATAAATATTATTATCGATGTGTTTTTATATCGTAGATTGTAGATCGTAGTGCTGATGCACCTCTCATTCCAATTTTATCTACAAACCCAAACCCAAAAGTTGAAATTCTTTATTCAAAACCCCCCTCTGTTCTCTTTTAAAAATAACTCTTTTTCCTTTCTTCCCTTTGCTGAAGTACTTACACCTGTCCTTTTTAAGAAAGGACTTAGTTCTTATGGGAGCAACAACATTTTTTAAACTTTATACTTATATATATATATATATATATATTTACGATATTTAGATAACAATTTGACATTCACGTGCTTGTCTCTCTTCACTGATTAAATATTAATATATTTTTAATATATATATATATATATATTATGTACATATTACTTATATATAATTGTGTTGAGATAATTATGATCAGTGAATTAATAAGAAAAAAGAAGTCCAATGTGACAGATGATATCAATTTTCTTTTTTATAAATTCTGCACAATTGCAGGTGTCTGCACATTATATCATCGATATAAACCCGAGTAATGTATAATATATAATTGTTTGATTTGTTTTTTTTTTTTTAATAACAATTCTATTTATCACCGTACACACCAAGCCCAAGTTTGTATGTAAATACATCCACTCTGATAATACATATAATATATATTATATAATATTATATGTGTGTATATATATATATATATATATATATATATATATACAGGGTGCTTTGTAAAATATGAGTCTTAATTTAAACATAAAAAATGATGATAAAAAGTTCATATAACTTATGTTTGACCTATTTGATTTTGATTTCAAAGTTTCTAATTTAATGCTTTATGTTTTGATAATCATCGGATAGTTTATATTAACAGAACATCCTCAATTTGTATTTCTAAAATGGTTCACCTCTGTCTCTTGTGAATATTTCTTGTTCTATTTGATGTCCTGATGCTATTAAGCTAATTAAATTTAGTCATTAGAGTTTAATCGGTAATTCTTATTAATAGCATTTCATTATTTTCTCTTAGTTTCGTGTTCAAATGATTGCCAATGCGATTATTGAATTTATATTTTTGAAAATGATTGCATAATTGATATCCATTGAAAAAAATTCGTACAAGTGTTATTACGTATGGTTATTTGAAATGTTGTTGAATACTATGAAACTTTGATGATACAATGACTGCAAGATTGGATACTAAACAGTGGATGGTAATTTTGAGCACCTGTGAAAATTAACTGGATTATTGGAACACAAAACTAGCTATTGTATTACTTCGAAACAAGCAAATCAGGACACCCGTTTGTACGGAACCTTTTTTTTTTTTTTTTTCATTACTTTTTTTTTATCTTCCGTTCACTACTGAAAGAGTTGGTCCCATATATTATGAAATATACTCTGTATATATTTATATATATATATATTATAATAATGAACAATTTATTATGAAAGTGATGTTAAATTCATTTTTTTTTTTAATGTGAAAAAAAAACACGTAATTTTGATGTTTTATTCATGAAAATTATGTTGAAAAAAAAAAAAAAATGAATGTACTTGCTTTTATAATAAACGATTCCAAATGTGTTCGTAGATTTTGACATATTTTATCGAAAGTATTTTATCACCATTATCTCATAACAATTATTATTATTATTATTATTATTATTATTAATAATAGTAAAAAGCTACATATGTTATGCTAATGTTCTTCTTTGAAGTATAAAGACATATAAAATGTTAAAATATAAAATATTTCAAAAACGTTCAATAATATGTAAAATTATTTCAAGATATTTGTAAATAATCTCATCAAATATTCGGAAAATCATCTCGAGTTGTGCAAAGTATTAATAATTAATAATAATAATAATAACAATATATTGACTAGGGGTCGTAACACGCGTCTATAAAAAGATATCAAACATATCTTTTACAAATAGAAAATAAATAAAAATAATTTTCACATCGTTCTCGGGGTGGGGGGGGGGCGGGGGTGAGGGGAATAAAAAAAACCAAATAATATAAAACCAAAGAAAGAAAAACAAAAAAGAAAAAAAAAAACGTTTTAGCTGAACGGAACAATGATGTTTCATTAATCTCATGAAATTTCCCGTGCAGTGATTCGATGATGAGAACGCGTCGTGGATTAGCTTTATTGAAACGTACGAGAAAGAGTGAAAGTGAGAGTAAATGTGAAAGAGAGAGAGAGATAGAAATGTTTCGTTTTACGAGCAAAATATAATCTTCTCTCGCGTGGATCATCTCGTTGTTGTTGTCCCATCTTCCGTATTCGCACATAGTAGAGTCTTTTAATTAAATTACGAGCGATACGATCGAACCGTTCTAGGGGTACAAATTATTATCGTTCGCGTGAGTTCCCCCCGTTATATTCTCCCCCATTCTCTCTCTTTCTCTCTTTCATTCTCACTCTTATTGGCTTTATATATTCTATGTTACCTGGATGGACACTATCGATAATAAATTAACATATCACTTTGAACTAACATACATACCATGGTATATCGTACTTGTTAACATGAAATATATTACTCATATCGAATCATTGCAATCATATTTCTAATTTATCCTTTATGTATCCTTTTATATATAATCCATATATATATATATATATATATATATATAGTAATGTAAGGTTAAACATAAAGAAATTGTTTAAATATATTGGGTTGTTTAAATAATTCGTGTCAATTTATATTTTTAAGGTATAAAGTGGTATACTCGGTTTTTATGGGTAAATTAAATGCAAAAAAAAATTATAACAAAAAGGTCAATTATTAATAACAATAATAATTAATATAAATGTTTATCAAAATTGGTGACAACTTTGTTGGTCAATGTATGATTGCATGAAATTTTTAGCCAACCCAATTAAAAAATATGAAACCCCTTCCCCCTTGTACTCCACACCTTCTTTAACCCTTTGAATCAATTTTTGGTATAAAATCCTCTCTCTCTCACTCTCTCTTTTTCTCTCTCTCTCTCTCTTTCTCTCTCTGTCACCCCCCCCCTTTAAATGAATCGTTTTAAATCATCGTTGTTTGTAAATTTGTTGAAAAAATAATGATGTAAATTAAAATGGCAATGCCGGGACAATACGATATCACTTACAGAATTGTACGACGCGAGGCGAGAGAAACCGTCGGTTTTAGTGACGTCACCTGGTTCACCGGACCTAAACGCTCAAGGACGCGTCAGGCATGGACGTAGAGCAACTACGGGAAACGTCAACGTTGGTGGTGATCTACAAGTGAAGTTACTCTTCGATCCTGTAACACTTCAACTATTCGTCACTGTCGTTAGTGCTTCGGCCCTTAGTCCACGTCCTGATGGTCAACCAAGAAATCCTTACGCCAAGATCTTCCTACTTCCTGATAGAAGGTAAGTCCTATTTTTCTTTTTCTACTTTTTTTTTTGAAGTGAAAACTTTTTTAGAATTGGGGTGATAATTTGAAAAGTAATGCAACGAAAAAGCGACATATAGCGATAAACAAAACAAACAAATTTTTACGACGATCATTAAATGTCTATCATTGAATAATTTCAATTTTAAATATAATTTTAATTTTCATGTAAGTTATTCAATATTATTCTAAAAATATGTATAACTAATTACAAAATTAAAGTTTTATTTTTATAAACATTACGCCTGTAAGAATGCAACCCTCCAGACACAATTTGAAAATGTTGCTTGCGAGCGCCATCTACTGGGACAGAATTTTTTTTTAACCAAACCTGTTTATACACGTTTATATTACGGGTTGTCTATCTTTCGGGCAGAAAAAAAATTCCGTTTCGATAGATAGCGCTCGCAAGCAACATTTTTAAATGTATCTGGAGGGTTGCATTCCTACAGGCGTAATGCTTTTATAATTATTGAATAAATAATTATAACAATAGTAAAAATAATATTATAGAATAAATTATCCTACTGTTCATATTAACTTTTGTATTTTACACACATGCTTTTTTTTTCTTTAAGTTCTTAATTAATAACGACGAATATAATCTTAAAAAAAAAAAAAAAAATGGGGATGAATTAATTGTTGGAACTTCGCGTTATTTGGTATTCGACGAAATGATAAAATAAATGACAAATAAATTAGATGTATAAAATGAATGTAAATTATTATATTATAATAATTTGTTATATCTGGAAGAGAATTTTGTTTGAAAAGATGTTCGTGATAAATTAATATACGTCGTGGTATTATTATTCTCTTGTCTCGGGATTGTCATTTTAATAAATGTTGCATAATGAAGGATAAGAAGAAGAAGAATAAGAATAAAATGAAAAAATAAATAATAATTAGATTATAAAAGGAAGGAAGATAGACTGGTGGGTTGAAGGAAGATAATTGGTTAAAAGAATATTTCGTAACATTGTTGAGACAACGTGTCCCCGTGGCCTTCGTACGACAGTTACTGGGTAACTTCTCTCCAGGATCGTTCCAGGCTGTCTGCAATTTGATGAAAGTGTCGCATAAAGTTTATCTAACCAACATACGTATATATATATATATATATATATATATATATATATACATACATACATAGGTCATTGGCAAGTATCCCAACGAGAGAGAGAACATTTCAACGTGGGTACCTTGTAGCTTTACGTTGTGTTGAATTCCAGAGTGAACGATTAGAGAGAAATTAGCTTCTCTAGTTTAAATGTCGACAATTACTGTTAGCAATTACCTTCCAATTTAATTTTCTATGAAATCTTACATTAGAATATGATTAAATTCTAATTGAATTAATAAAGAGTTACGATAACCCCTTTTGTGTAAGAAGTTAATGAAATTCAAATAATTACATACACATACGCACACACATATAGCGTGTATCATTTTAAACAATATATTCGAGTTTTTTTTTTTATTACGTTGATTTTATAATAATAATAATAATAATAATAATAAAAGATATTGTTAAATTTTGAAGGGAGGAATTTAATATGTATCAAAGTTATTTTATTTTACGTCGATATTTTTCGTATGGAAGAAAAATTATAGGAATTTTGGTTAAATAGAAATCAATATTTTTGAATTTAATAATATTAATATGAAGAATGTCAATATGATGTTTTTTCTTTTTTTTTAAATTGTAATACAACAACGAGTTATGTCATTTCAAATATTTTCAATATTTTAATTTACTACTTTGACAAATATTTAATGTCTTTAAACAACCATTTGATATGAAATATTACTGCAACTATAATAAATAAAAAAGAAAAAAAAACAATTTCTTCGAAACATTGAAAATAATATCCCACGTAAATAAAAGATTGAATATAAAACTAAGATCTATGTGAAACATTCTAAGCATTTTTCTTCTCTTTCACGTTATCAACAGCATAGGTTGGTTGAAAGTAAGATATCTATGCTCGTGGGCGCCAAAATGTCGAGACTATCGTCTTGTAAGATAAATAATTTGACGAAGTAGCAGTTTTCTCGCCGATATTTGAGCCAAAAAGTAAGAGAGAGAGAGAGAGAGAGAGAGAGAGAAAGGTCTAAGGGAAAACGAGGAAAACCCTTTTCGTCGAGTAAAACTTGGCCGTAGTGCCAACGATTTCTCTCCACGCCTAATGGCCCTGAAGTTTTGCTCGTTTCGTTAACTTTACAAATCCTTCCATTAACTCTATCTCTTTCTCTCTCTCTCTCTCTTTCTACGTTCAAACGTGTATACATATCTTGTAGATTTTCTCTCCTTTCATCGAGTTTTCATTCGCACATATATACACGCATACATCCACATACACATGTATATATATATATATAACAGTTAGAGAACAGCAAGTTTAAAGTCTTGCGAGTGAAAGCTAATTTTTATCAACTTTGTGTGTGTATGTGTGTTGTTTCGTTTTTTTTTTTTTTTTTTTAATTTCTTTTTCTCATTTTTGCTACTACACAACAAACTTGGAATAAATTTTTCCTCAGTTGTAAACGACTTTGAAGTAATTTAGTAGAAGTAAATTTAATATTTCTCAAGATTTATATCGTTTGACTTTCTTTTTTTGAACATATATATATGTGTGTGTATGTGTATTATTATCTTCCTTGTATTTATTAAAAAAAAAAAAGGAAAAGTATAATAATAATAATAAAAAAAGAAAAGAAAAATAACACGCTATTATGTTTCAACGAAGTTTTCCAACGATGTTCGTTCAACGTTGCGCAAAAGTTACGTCGTTCGATCACGCGATTTGGATTATTTCGTGAGCTAATAAAAAGGTCATGGAACCTACTTTTAACATAGAATGTAAAGTTAAGTAAACCAAAGTAATGAGAGGAGAGGAGAGGAGAGGAGAAAAGAGAAAGGAAAAAAAAACGTAAGAAGGAAGGAAGGAAGGAAGGAAGGAAATTTAAACGCAGTGCGGATTCATTTTCTACGATGACGATGAACGGATATTATTCAATCATTTTTCGGTCGGGAAAAAAAAGGCAACATTTTTCTTTATCGATATACTCGTTGTATGTACTTCTTTTTCTTTCCTTCTTCTCTTTTATACAAGAAAAAGAAAAAAAGAAAAAAAAAAGAAAAAAGGGGGTAGAAGTTAGACGAAAGGATAAAATTTTCAAGTAAACTTCCGGGGGTTTCTTCGGGAATACGAGGAGAGAAAGTTTAAATGGGGAACTGGTTAAGCAAATTTCTGCGTACACCCCTTCCCCTGACCCCCTCCCCTCCCCTCCCCCTCCCCTTCATGCCTGTTCAAAGTTATCCCCTCAAAAAGGTTTGGGAACGTGACGCACATTGGAAAGAAATGAATAAAACAAAAAAGAAATTAGTTTCTTATTCCAATTATTATTGGACGAAAAAAAGTATTTGTGGGAACACTCGTCGTAGTTGAATGTAAAATAAAATTATAAAAATTAAAATGATAAATTTTTCTGTTTTTTTTTTTTTTTTTTATTCTTACTTATAGCAAATATGTTTGATTAAAATTTGACGTAACCAAAAAAAAGAAAAAAAAAACTGAAATATTTATTCGGTACAATTTTCGTATTATATTTTTCCATTATTTTTCATTCGACTCGAGAAATCAAATCAAAAATGTTGTTTAATAAATTTAAAATAAATTTAACATTCGATTTGAAAATGTAATCACACCCATGAAAATTAATATCGTAAATAAATACATGTACACAGATTACAAAGAAAAATAATAAGAAAAAAAAAAAAGAAATTAAATTACGTTTCTATCGTATATAATATAAAATTATTTAAAAATGTAACCACAGAAAAAGAATATCGTAATAAGAAGTGCAGGTACACAGGTTACAAAGTAATTGATAAAAAAAAAAAAAAAAAACCAAAAAAAAATTAAATCTCTCACGTTTCTTTTATAATATAAAAATAACGTAGTATACTTTGTTTTATTATTATTTGCATTTGCGTTTTGCATTAGCGAGAAGTCAAAAAGACGTACGAAAACATTGGCTAACACGAACGATCCTAAATGGAATCAGACATTCGCTTACAACGGAATAAGAAGATCGGAGCTTAGGAAAAGGGCATTGGAGATAACAGTTTGGGATTATGGGAGGTACGACGCGAATGATTTTCTTGGTGAGGTCGTCATAGAATTGGCTACTGCACCATTGGACGATGAAATAGAATGGCATCAATTGACGATACACACGGAACATCGGTAAGTACATTTAATATTTGTTACTAATACCATATATATATATATAGTACATAATAGATCTATCAACGATATACAAAAACGCAAACCTATCAATGGATATACGTTGCGTCTAATAAGTGCGCTTAATTAAAAAATAAACAAACATGGGAAATAAATTAAATAAATAAATGAAGTAGAGTTTAAATCGTGTAATGCGTTGTACATAAAAAAAAAAAAATAAATAAAATACGATCTCGAACGAGTTGGGTATCGAGATTAGGAATATCAAGGATATCGATTAAGAACAAAATCGGAAAAGTGAGCGAGAGAGAGAGAGAGAGAGAGAGAGAAAGCGAGAGAGAGAGAAAAGAGAGAGAGAGAGGAATGGTTAAAACCGGAATACCTGTCCTATATTTGGAGGCTGCCAAGTGTGTGACCTTTTTTGGAAATAATTCGAGAAATGGAGGAGTACTTGCGCTTGTTAAAGCGAAGATTTGATATCCTGCAGGCAATATCAGGAGGCCGAGGATATGGTGATAACTCCGGTGGATTGCCATCTTAGCCCGCCGTCGACAACATCGAGATTAAGCGATTCCGACACTTCGGAGTGCGACATCACGGATTGCGACGTCTCCAGGGAACAGAGACGAACGGCTGACGGTGCCAGCATAAGTAGTATCGGCAGTTCCTCCAGGTAAGGACATTCTTTAGAAACGACGACGACGACTAACGACAACACGCCCTCCCTCCTGTTATCTTCGAAAAATATATCGTATCTTTTATTTTTTTTATTTTTTATTTTTTATTTTTTATTTTTTGTTTGTTTGGATATCTATTTTTATTGTCGACTATTTCGAATTCGATGTACGTGGTTATGTTTTTACGTTTTGTGTGGATCTTTTTTTACGTGATCGAATTATCGAGTATTTTTTTTATTTTTTTTTTGTTTTTTTTTGTGGATTATAAATTGAACGGAATTAATCGTTTTTCTTTTTTTTTTGGGGTGGGAGGGGGTGATTTCTTGTTTTTTATTTTCTCTTTTTTCATTTTCTTTCTTTTTTATTTTTTTTTGTTTTTTTTATTACGGAAAAGATTTAATCGGATAAAAAAGAAAAAAAGATTTTGTCAATGTGAAAAAACGAGGGCCAATGATACTCGTATATGCTCGATTAAAATAAAATCGTTGTCGTAAATGTTTCTTACCAAGAAATCGGAACGATTTAAATCGTATCTTATATAATACGATGTTTTATACTACTATTTTTCCATCTGTGTTGTTGTTTATCGATGTGTTTACGTAAACAAAAAAAAAAACAAAAAACAGAAACAAAATTCAAAAAAACAAAAGAAAGCTTCGAAAAGGAAAAAAGAAAAGTATATGCTTACGTCTGGCGAACGTTGAAAATGAGTCTCATTTAATTTGTCCATTCAAGAAAATAAAAAAATAAAATAAAAAAAAGAACTAGAAAAACTTTCGATCGTTTGCTTGTAATCAAATACTTTTGTAAAAAAAAAAAAAAAAAAAAAAATAATAAATAAATAAAAAAGAAAAAATAGAAAAAATAGAGAAAAGTGAAAAGGAAACAAAAAAATAAAAAATAAAAAGACAAAATGAAAACGAAAAATAAAAAACAAACAAACAAACAAACAAACAAACAAGGAAACAAACTATCGATCGATGTAAATAATTTTAGGGCCAGTCTCTG